>NC_041393.1:729349345-729372196 GCF_002162155.2 Triticum dicoccoides | reverse complement strand
TATATGGTGGACACTCCGAAAGAAACCAATGACGACGAGGCAATGGAGGATAACCCCTCAAGGAAGAAAGCAAAGCACGGGCATTGTCGGCGCCGCTCCAAGCCCCGCAACAGCAATACCGGCACAAGAGACGAAAATAGGCCGGATGGTGCCGAAGACGAATACAACCCCGATCAGCCTGCCTTCGAGCAGGCCGAACAGGAAGACGGGCAGGTCAGCTCAGACGAACAGGTGACAGACGGATACCCGGAGGACAACTACATGCACCCCTCCGAAGACGATTAGCCTCGGCGACGATGAGTTCGGCGTGCCTGAGGACCCCGTAGAGCAGGAGCGCTTCAAGCGCCGGCTCATGGCCACTGCGAGGAGCCTGAAAAAGAAGCAGCAACAGCTCCAAGCTGATCAAGACCTACTCACAGACAGATGGATTGATGTCCTGGAAGCCGAGGAATATGGACTCGAGCGCCACGTGGCTGACCAGCCATAAAACGATGTATCAGCCCTAATACCAGCCCGCACCCCTACGCCAATAAACTACGACCTGGGACAATAGGCAGGACCTGCAAGATACACTGAAGGCATGACAGCCAAGATTGATCTACGGATCGCGGGGGCGCGCCCCAACACGTGACGATGATCGTCACACCGGACACACTATCGACAAGTCTGGCCGGGCCGAACATAGCCAACCAGACTCATTCGAACTGCGTAGACACATAGCCCGGCATAGAGGCACCGCACACCCCCTCTGCTTCATTGACGGAGTGATGGATCATGAATTCCCAGAAGGGTTTAAGCCCGTAAACGTCGAATCATACGATGGCACAACGGACCCCGCAGTATGGATTGAAGATTTCCTTCTCCACATTCACATGGCCCGCGAGGACGATCTATACGCCATCAAGTATCTCCCCCTTAAGTTCAAAGGACCAGCCCAACACTGGCTAAATAGCCTACCGGCAAATTCAATCGGCAGTTGGGAAAACCTGGAGGACACATTCCTCGACAACTTCCAGGGCACGTACGTGCGACCACCGGATGCCGATGACTTGAGCCACATTACCCAACAACCCGGAGAGTCAGCCAGGACATTCTGGACTCGATTCCTAACTAAAAAGAACCAAACTGTCGACTGTCCGGCCGCCGAAGCCCTGGCGGCCTTTAAGCATAATATCCGCGACGAGTGGCTCGCCCGACACCTCGGCCAGGAAAAACCAAAGTCCATGGCGGCCCTCACAACACTCATGACCTGCTTTTGCGCGGGCGAGGACAGCTGGTTGGCCTGCAGTAGCACCACGCCAATGAATTCCAGCACTTCAGACATCCAAGACAATTACGGCAAGCCATGGCGCAACAGACATAAGCGACGGAACAATGGCGACAATACCGAAGACATGGCAGTCAACACCGGATTCAGTAGCTCAAAATCCGTCAGCGGAAAAAGCCGTTCAAAAGGAACAATCAGGGACCGTCCAGTCTGGATCGCATACTTGATCGCTCGTGCCAAATTCATGACACCCCGGATAAGCCAGCAAACCACACTAACAGAGATTGCTGGATATTCAAACAAGCCGGTAAAATAAATGGCGAAAACAAGGACAAGGGGCTGCACAGCGACGATGATGAGGAGCCCCGGCGTCTGAACACGGGGGGACAGGAGAAATTTCCTCCCTAGGTGAAAACGGTGAATATGATATATGCCACCCACATTCCCAAACGGGAACAGAAGTGAGCACTACGGGACGTCTATGCGATGGAGCCAGTCGCCCCAAAATTTAACCCATGGTCAGCCTGTCCGATCACCTTTGATCGTAGGGATCACCCTACCAGCATCCGTCACGGCGGCACAGCCGCATTGGTCCTAGATCCAATCATCGACAGATTCCAAATCACGCGAGACCTTATGGATGGCAGCAGCATCCTGAACCTGCTCTATCAGGACACAGTGTGCAAAATGGGCATCGACCCTTCGAGGATCAAGCCCCACCAAAACCACCTTTAAAGGTGTAATTCCAGGAGTAGAGGCCCGTTGCACGGGCTCCATAACACTGGAAGTGGTCTTCGGATCTCCGGATAACTTCCGAAGAAAGTAGTTAATCTTCGATATCGTCCCTTTCCGTAGTGGTTATCATGCACTGCTTGGATGAACCACATTCGCTCGGTTCAATGCAGTACCACACTATGCATACCTCAAGCTCAAGATGCCAGGACCTCGCAGGGTCATAACAGTTAACGGAAACATGGACCGCTCTCTCCATACAGAAGAACATATTGCAACCCTCGTGGCAGAAATACAAAGCAGCCTTCTCCGGGAAACCACCAATCCGGCGACAACAAACCCGAACACCTTCAAGCGAGTCCGGACTAGCCCACACAGGATCGCCAGGCACGCCAAGAGCGTGACTAGCAGTCCGGCCTCTGCTCCAGTCCCATCAAGGCAGCATTCGTGCTGCGCGTACACAATTAGGCACTCGAAATACCATGGGCATAGGCGGAGGCGCAATAGTGACTCAGTCAACAGTATAGTACAGCCGCAACGTACTTTAATAACCCCCTTTATCTTTCAGGACCCTGCTTTTGGGCAGCCTCTTCAGAAGAGCTGGATTGTCGTACTTTCACAGGAGAGAAAACCAAGGAGGCAAAAGGCTCTGCGCACAAAGGGAATACCCAGGTGGAATCTGTTCACGATCGTTATACCTGTTTCATATACCTACATGCGGCCCGCCCTTGAATAGGACATGTCAAATAGTCCTATTTACTTCTGCTTAACACATTCATTGTAAACATACGCTTAGACATATTATTTATCAATGGGACATAATATATAGCATCAACTTATTATCCCCATCTGCACATTTTTCCTATAAATTTTTATTTAATATTGCATCCGTACACCTTGGTACGTTCAGTTTGCCAGGTGCTTCCTATGGCGCCCCATAAGATGGCAAGATAAGTCCGAACACTTTCAACAGTGCGGCACCCCGAACTTATAGCATTATATGCATCATCTCCGAATCACGTCTTGGGTCAATAGTTGGGTTTGCCCGGCTCCCTTGTTTTGGTACCTTACGTTCCGTTTTATCGGCTAAGGTAGCGCAAGGACAACTACTGCGATTGTGTCCCGGTTCTTCCGGACGAGCACCTTAGTAGAGAAAGCCGAAAACTAACCGGCATGATGCGGCGAGAGTTGGTCGCTGTTCGAGAGGTCTTAAAATCCTTAAAGATTTTTTCCGTTTTAGGCGAGGAATCGGCCTCGTCCGATTTAGGCGTGTATAGCGCCCCAATTCGATTTTCCGAATTCTATGGGTTTCGCCGAAATTTAAAATTGTAGACTTCTATGGCTAAGTGAAAGTTATAAAGCCACATAGTCCGATTGCCTTGTTCGCTGCGCCAAACACCTCCTTCAGGGACCAAATATTTGGATAAAGAGTGTCTGGGTTTTTTCCACGAACACCCCGGTACTAGTTATGTGGGGGGAGGAAGCCGACGACTGGCCTACTTTCGGTATTTTATAAACAGCCGCATAAAAGGTAATATTTTAAATCAAAAAAGCGCTATATAGCGCAAATAACTTCGTCTTTACATTACAAAAATGATAGAAGTACATTCACTCAAAGATCGTGTCCTTGGTACATTCATCAGCCACGAGACGAGCGCCTTTCATAACGCCATCATAATATTTTTCGGGATAGCGATGCGCCTTGCCCTCCGGCGGTCCATCCTTCACCAGCCTCTCCACATCCAGCTTGCCCCAATGCACCTTCGCATGGGCAAAATCCCGGCGGGCACCCTCAATGCAAACGGATCGCTTGATCACTTCAAGCCGCGGACAGGCATTTACCATCCGCTTTATCAGGCCAAAGTAGCTGGCGGGCAGGGGCTCACCAAGCCACATCCGGACTATGAAATCTTTCATAGCCACTTCAGCCGCCCTGTGGAGTTCAACCAATTGCTTCAATTGGTCACTCAGAGGCATCGGGTGTTCGGCTCCAGCATACTGGGACCCGAACAGCTTCTCCGTTGAGCTCCCCTCTTCGGCACGGTAGAACTCCGCGACATTTGATATGCTGCATGGCAGATCTGCGAATGCCCCTGGAGAGCTCCGAATTCGGGTAAGTAAAAGAAACATCTCCTCCACATGCTTGCTTTGCGTAAAGAATGTCTTACCCGCCGCTATCTTCTTGGCCGCCTGGATTTCCTGCTGGGCCTTTTCGGCTTCGGCCTTGGCGTCTTTCATCCTCAAAAGGGCCTTTGCAAGTTCAGACTCCTTCGTCTTGAAGTCACGCTCCAGGGACTCGAACTTCTTGCCGAGCTCTTGGAGCTCTTGCTGTACCTCGCCCACTCTAGCATTTTTCTTTTCACGCTCGACGTGCTCCATGTCCGCCTTGTTTTCGGCGTCGGATAGCGCTTTCTTTAGGGACGCCACTTCAGTCGTGGCCCCTATTACAAAATCATGATGCTTTGTCGTTAGCATCACAAATTTTGCCTATTCTTTATGATATGTGAACGGGGTATCACTCACCTTTGTTCTCTTCGAGCTGCCTCTTCGTGAGGCTGAGCTCTCCTTGGACCTGCTCCAGGTCCCGTTTGAGTCCGGTGACCTCCGCTGTGCGGGCAGCAGCGGCAAGCAGCACCGCCTGTTTATTCACATAGACGCCTACTATTAGACTCGTGTGGATTTTAATTGACCCTCTGTTTGGCTTTTCTTTCCGAACACCAAACAAAGTATCAGGGGCTACTGTCTATCGGGTGATAATTTCCCAAAATTTTAATTACTTACCTCAAAGCCTGTTAGGAGGCTCGTACAGGCTTCGGTCAATCCACTTTTGGCGGACCGAACCCTCTGAATCACCGCACTCATAAGAGTACGTTGCTCTTCATCCATGGAAGCGCCGCGAAGCGCTTCGAGCAGACTATCCGACGCCTCTGGCGTAACGGAAGTTATCGGCATGGACGGCTCGCCCTCCTTGGCGAGGGGCTGCCTGCCCGAATCCAGAGCCTTTGGGGGTTCCGGTATAGTGTCCGGCTAGGAGCCCGGCTTGCTGCGGCTCTCGTCGGCACAATCTGCGGGGATCTTATGCCCTGTGTGCCCGGCGTCTGGAGTTTCGCCTTGGGGCGTCTCCAGAGTCGCCTCCCCCTGCTCTGGGAGCCTTTGGGACAACACCTCTGTGTCATCCGCGGGCCGATGGGATGTAGCCGTTGGGAGCGAGTTCATCGCCGAATCACTCAAGGACCCATCCGAAGAGGATACCTCGGGATGGACCCTGGCCGAACTGCATATACATGTTCAGCGTTATAACAGACTATGAAGCGAAGTCGTACTAAAATACAACATAGTGCGGTTACTTACGATCTTACTAGGGGCTTCCCCCTGGGCAACCACTCCTCCTCGCTGTAGGCGGCCATGGTGGAGTAGTCCGAAAGGGACGCCTTTCCCTTCTTGGGCGTCCTAGCCTCCCCCTCCGGGGAGGCTTTCCTTTTCTTCTCCTCCCCAGTGCGGGAGGCGGAGTTTCCACGTGTTTCCCCCCACCTCCGCGGGAGGAATCTGCCTCGTCATCTTCGGACGATGAGCTTATGACGGCCTTGCGTCGGGGACCCTTCCTGGTCCCCTGGGTCGCTGAGGGAGTCCCGGACTAGGGGGTGTCCGGATAGCCGAACTACCATCATCGGCCAGACTCCAAGACTATGAAGATACAAGATTGAAGACTTCGTCCCGTGTCCGGATGGGACTTTCCTTGGCATGGAAGGCAAGCTTGGCGATACGGATATGTAGATCTCCTACCATTGTAACCGACTCTGTGTAACCCTAGCCCTCTCCGATGTCTATATAAACCGGATGGCTTTAGTCCATAGGACAAAAAACAATCATTCCATAGGCTAGCTTCTAGGGTTTAGCCTCCTTGATCTCGTGGTAGATCTACTCTTGTAACCCACATCATCAATATTAATCAAGCAGGACGTAGGGTTTTACCTCCATCAAGAGGGCCCGAACCTGGGTAAAAACATCGTGTCCCTCGTCTCCTGTTACCATCCGCCTAGACGCACAGTTCGGGACCCCCTACCCGAGATCCGCCGGTTTTGACACCGACATTGGTGCTTTCATTGAGAGTTCCTCTGTGTCGTCACCGATAGGCTCGATGGCTTCTTCGATCATCAACAACGATGCAGTCCAGGGTGAGGCCTTCCTCCCCGGATAGATCTTCGTATTCGGCGGCTTCGCACTGCGGGCCAATTCGATTGGCCAGCTGGAGCAGATCGAAGGCTACGCCCCTGGCCGTCAGGTCAGATTTGGAAGTTTGAACTTCACGGCTGACATCTGCGGGGACTTGATCCTCGACGGATTCGAGCCACAGCCGAGCATGCCGTACTGTCACGATGGGCATGATTTAGCTCTGCCGCCAGACAGTACCCTGGAGGCCGCACTCAAAACCACTCCGATCTTCAATTTGGAGCCAGCTCCGCAGATCGAGGATGGATGCCTAGACACCGCCTCGGGGGCTGCAACCTCTATGGTGATAGAGCCGAACACCGATCTTGTCCCCCATGAAGCTTGTGACTCCGAGGTGCCGGACTCCTTGCCGGATTCCGGACCTCCCGCGCCCCCTCCAGTCGAATCCAATTGGGCGCCGATCATGGAGTTCACCGCGGCGGACATCTTTCAACGCTCACCTTTTGGCGACATCTTGAGTTCGCTAAAGTACCTCTCGTTATCAGGAGAGGCCTGGCCGGACTGCGGCCAGGATGGTTGGGATGCGGACGACGAAGAAATTCAGAACCCACCCACCACCCACTTGGTAGCCACTGTCAACGATCTAACCAACATGCTAGATTACGACTCTGAGGACATCGACGGTATGGATGACGATGCCGGAGACGACCAAGAACCAGCACCCACCGGGCACTGGAAAGCCACCTCTTCATACGACATATACATGGTGGATATCCCAAAGGATGGGAATGGCGAAGGAATAGCAGAGGATGACCCCTCCAATAAACAGCCCAAGCGCCGGCGTCAGCGGCGCCGCTCTAAATCCCGCCATAGCAAGAATGAGGATTCCGGCACCGGAGATAATAATACACCGGATAGCGCCGAAGACAACCCACTCCAGGAAGATCCAGCGCAGGAGGAGGGGGACGCCAGCCCTCATGAGAGAGCGGCCGAAGAAGAGGTAGAGGACTATATGCCTCCCTCCGGAGACGAGGCAAGCCTCGACGACGACGAATTCGTCGTGCCTGAGGATCCCGTCGAACAGGAGCGTTTCAAACGCAGGCTTATGGCCACGGCAAACAGCCTCAAGAAAAAGCAGCAGCAGCTTAGAGATGATCAAGATCTGCTAGCCGACAGATGGACCGAAGGCCTCGCGGCCGAAGAGCATGAACTCGAACGCCCCTCCAAAAGCTACCCCAAACGTAAGCTGCTCCCCGATTAGAGGTGGAGGCATATGATCTCGCTTCACCAGGAGACAATACGGCTGATCGACCACCCCCTGGTCGCGACAGAGAGGCCTCAAGTCCCTTCACTAGACCCGTACCCCGGCATCGCTCGAAAAGGACAAGGCCATAGGGGAACACTCCGGACCTGCGAGACATATTGGAGGATAAGGCAAGACAATCAAGATCGATCTATGGATCACGTGGGCGCCCCACGATACGTGACGATCACCGTCACCCTGGACACAGTAAGTCCGGCCAGGCCGAACACAACAGACAAAGCTCTTTTGAGCTCCGTCGCGATATCGCCCAGTACAGAGGCGCTGCACACCCACTGTGCTTCACAGATGAGGTAATGGATCATCAAATCCCAGAAGGGTTTAAACCCGTCAATATTGAATCTTATGATGGCACAACAGACCCCGCGGTCTGGATCAAGGACTATCTCCTCCACATCCACATGGCCCGCGGAGACGATCTCCATGCCATCAAATATCTCCCACTCAAACTTAAAGCACCAGCCCGGCACTGGCTTAACAGCTTGCCAGCAGAGTCAATCGGGAGTTGGGAGGACCTGGAAGCCGCATTCCTCGATAACTTCCAAGGCACGTACGTGCGACCACTAGATGCAGATGACCTAAGCCACATAATTCAGCAGCCAGACGAATCGGCTAGACAATTCTGGACACGGTTCTTAACCAAGAAAAACCAAATCGTCGACTGTCCGGATGCCGAGGCCCTCGCGGCCTTCAAGCATAACATCCGCGACGAGTGGCTTGCCCGGCACCTGGGAGAGGAAAAGCCGAAATCCATGGCAGCCCTTACATCACTCATGACCCGCTTCTGTGCGGGTGAGGACAGCTGGCTAGCACGCAGCAACAACCTCAACAAAAATTCTAGCAGTCCGGATATCAAGGACCGTAGTGGCAGGTCGCGTTGCAACAAAAACAAATGCCGCATTAACGGCTATAATAGTGAGGATACAGCAGTCAATGCCGGATTCAGAGGCTCTAAACCCAGTCAACGGAAAAAGCCATTCAAAAGAACAACTCAGGGTCCGTCCAATTTGGACTGAATTCTCGACCGCTTATGCCAGATACATGGCACCCCTGAAAAGCCAGCTAACCACACCAATAGGGACTGTTGGGTGTTCAAGCAGGCAGGCAAGTTAATTGCCGAAAGCAGCGACAAGGGGCTACATAGCGACGACGAGGAAGAGACCCGACCGCCGAACAATAGAGGACAGAAGGGTTTCCCCCCACAGGTGCGGACGGTGAACATGATATATGCCACGCACATACCCAAAAGGGAGCGGAAGCGTGCACTCAGGGATGTATACGCGATGGAGCCAGTTGCCCCGAAGTTCAATCCATGGTCCTCTTGCCCGATCACCTTTGACCGAAGGGACCACCCCACCAGCATTCGCCATGTGTGGGTTCGCCGCATTGGTTCTAGAGCTCTTGAAGTGGAGGCCTTGAACAGCACCTTCCATGCATCCTTGTGTGTCATGCCGTAGAGCTCTTGAAGTGTCCGGTGTTCGGCCGGAACAAACTCCCACAGAGTAAATGCCCGTCTTTGGCACGGAAGAATTCGGCGGAGGAGCATGACCTGGACCACGTTGACAAGCTTGATTTTCTTGTCCTTGATACTCTTGATGCAGTTCTGAAGTCCTGTCAGCTCCTCCGGTTCGCCCAAGGCCAGGCCCTTCTTTTCCCAGGAGGTGAGCCGCATGGGAATTCCGGATCGGAATTCGGGGGCCGCCGCCCAGTTAGCGTCGCGCGGCTCGGTGATGTAGAACCACCCCAACTACCATGCCTTTATGGTCTCTGCGAAGGAGCCGTCGAGCCAGGTAACGTTGGGCATACTACCCACCATGGCGCCTCCGCACTCCGCTTGCTGGCCGCTCACGATCTTCGGCTTCACGCAGAAGATTCGTAGCCACAAGCCGAAGTGAGCCTTGATGCGGAGGAAGGCCTCGCACACGGCGATAAACGCCGAGATGTTGAGGACGAAATTTGGGGCTAGATCATGGAAGTCTAGCCCGTAGTAAAACATGAGCCCTCGGACGAAGGGATGAAGTGGAAATCCCAGTCCATGGATGAAGTGGGCGAGAAAAACGACCCTCTCGTGGGGTCCCGGAGTTGGAATAATCTGCCCTGCGTCCGGTAGTCGGTGCGTGAACCTGGGGCCAAGTATCCGGCCGCCCGGAGCTTCGTAACATGCTCCTCCTTAACGGTGGAGGCCACCCACTAGCCTCCTGCTCCAGACATTTTTGGCTGTGTGGAGAAGGCGTGAACTAGGGCGCTGGAGCTCGAGGGTGTGAGAATGGATAAGCAGAGGAGGAAGAAGGCGTGGTTAAAAAGGAGGAATCGCTATCCCTTTATAGAGGCGACAAAAATGGTGCGCCTCCCCGCTTGCCTATTGACAATCGCTTATTTCCCAAGAGCCACGATTGATAGCGCGGTTGGGTTACCCGTACCCGTAATAATTAAGGGGACATGATCTCTGCTTCGACAAGACGTGCTGAGGAAACCGCCTCGATATGTGCGCTAGCTGGATGTGGGAAGACGATTCAATAATCACTCGACCATTTTTTCGTGTCACCTCATCTAACAGTTGTCAGCAGAGTATATTTGTAAAATATCATTCTCTCTACGGTGCTATGTGAAGATCGTCTTACATATCCAGACATGATTGAAGTGTTCGATAATTACTTTGGAGTATTCAGAGATGGAACCCACCTTGCAATGCCGAAGACAATCTGCGCGCCGGACTGATCGTCATTGAAGCCTGGTTCAGGGGCTACTGAGGGAGTCCTGGATTAGGGGGTATCCGGAAAGCCGTACTATATACTTTGGCCGGACTAATGGACCATGAATTTACAACACTCAAGACTTTGTCCCGTGTCCGGATGGGACTCTCCATTAATTGCGTGGAAGACAAGCTTGGGGATCCGGATGATAGATTTCCTTCTTTGTAACCGACTCTGTGTAAACCCTAGCCCCCTCCGGTCTCTATATAAACCGGAGGGTTTAGTCCTTAGAGACACAATCATAATCATCATAGGATAGCTTCTAGGGTTTAGCCTCTATGATCTCGTGGTAGATCAACTCTTGTGATACTTATATCATCAAGATCAATCAAGCAGGAAGTAGGGTTTTACCTCCATCGAGAGGGCCCGAACGTGGGTAAAACATCGTGTCCCTTGCCTCCTATTACCATTAGCCTTAGACGCACAGATCGGCACCCCCTACCCGAGATCCGCCAATTTTGACACCGACACTTGGCACATTATTTTTATAACACAATGGAAGGTACAAGGGGATAATTATTTTTGATGAAAATTTTCTGTAATCAAGATTCACAAAGTTTCCGTGAGCATGAACAAAGTTCAAGGAGCTCTCCCACTTCAACAATGCTTGTCTTTCTCACTTTCACTTTCCTTTTCTGAAAAGTGTTAGGTTCCCCTCTTTATTTTTTTGTTTTTAAACTATATGAAAGCAATCAACAGAAATAAATGACTCTCTAAAACTTCCGGGTTGTATCCCTGGCAGCGCTTTCTTTAAAGCCATTAAGCTAGGCATATAGTGCTCAAGTAATGGATCCACCCGGATCCCAAGGTATATCAAAGCTAATTTTAATTAACAATGATTTGTAATTTAGTAGTGAGCACAAAGTAACATATATCATGTAACAACAAAGTCTAGCTCTCTTCCTATGCATCGACATGTCATAAAAGAACAATTCATGCACCAAGTAAAGGCCAATGCATAGTATAAGCAGTTTCTTGCAATTCTATCGTGTTGGAAACATAAAGAGGCGAAGATGTAGTTCCTCTCTCATAATAATTGCAAGTAGGGGCAGCAAGCACATGCATATTACATTCATCAAAATCATCATATGCAATGGTAAAAGGCAACTCATCAATATAATCCTTAATAAGCACAAACTTCTCCGATAAAGTGTGGTTGGGAGAATTCAAAAGTATAATAGGACTATCATGCGTGGGTGCAGTAGCAACAATTTCATGTTTAACATAAGGAACTATAGCAAGTTCATCTCCATAACCATAATTCATATTGGCATCTTGGCCACAAGCATAGCAAGCGTAATCAAAAAGGGATATTCAAACAAATTCAAGGGATCATAGCAATCATCATAGCAATCATCCTTCGGTAAGCACGAAGGGGAATTAAACAATATATGAGTTGAAGAGTTACTCTCATTAGAAGGTGGGCACGGGTGATCAATCCGCTCTTCCTCCTTTTGTTCATAGCTCTCCTCATCATTTTTTCATCCAATGAGCTCACAGTTTCATCAATTTCTTCTTCCATAACTTCCTGCAAAATACTAGTCTCTTCTTGGACAGTGGAGACTTTCTCAATAAATGCATTAATATTGTAATTGCATTCATAATTTTCATAGCAATATCTAAGTATAGCAAGATTTTCAGGCCTATAAGCATCATCATCTAAAGCTTCATACTTTTCAAACAAAGATTCAATTTCATAAGCAGCCTTAAAAGCAACAAATTCGTCTATTTGTTCCACATCATAGTAATCATAGATACCATTAGCATAAGAAGCTAAGGTTTCAATATAATTAAATTTGCATGAAAAGGGAAGGTGTGGAGTCTTTATCCTAGAGCAAGTAATATCATATCTCAAGCATAGATCCCGAGCAACGCACCATATTAATTTGATCCTATAATAGTTTCCCTTTTTGTGTCAAGCGATAATCCCTAAAGTATTCATGTTGATCCAACGTGTCTCCCATTATAAAGTTGAGTTGGGTTTTCTCAGGATTACCAAAGTAGTACAAAATATTTCTCACATGATGATCATCAAGGGTTTTAGGAGTTACCCCATCTCCATGAGTAGCAAGTACACCTATTTTTTTGGTATTTCGTGTTCCATATCCATAACTAAAGATAGAGAACAACTTAGAACAGCAAATAAAAATTACTTAGTGATAAAGCAAACAAGCACACACGGGAATATTGACCCCACGCTATGACTCCCCGGCAACGGCGCCAGAAAAAGGTCTTGATAACCCACAAGTGTAGGGGATTGCAACAGTTTTCGCTAAGTAAGAGTGTCCAACCCAACGAGGAGCTAAAGGTAGAATAAATATTCCCTCAAGTTCTATCGACCACCGATACAACTCTATGCACGCTTGACGTTCGCTTTACCTAGAACAAGTATGAAACTAGAAGTACTTTGTAGGTGTGATGGGATAGGTTTGCAAGATAATAAAGAGCACGTAAATAAAAGCAAGGGGCTGTTTAGATAAGGATGCAATAAATTAAGTATTAGTAGAGAGCTTTTTGTCACGAGAAAGTTATTTGTCCAAGGTAATCGATAACTAGACCTGTAATCACTGTTGCAATTCTATTTGAGGGAGAGGCATAAGCTAACATACTTTCTCTACTTGGATCATGTGCACTTATGATTGGAACTCTAGCAAGCATCCGCAACTACTAAAGATTTATTAAGGTAAAACCCAACCATAGCATTAAAGTATCAAGTCCCCTTTATCCCATACACAAACAACCTACTTACTCGGGTCTGTGCTTCTGTTCACTCACTCCACCCACCATAAGAAAATCATAAACATATTGCAAACTCTACAGTGAGGATCCCTCACACTTGCGCGGCACAGAGAGCACCATATATAGGACAGCACCAATAATAAAACATGCGACTCAAACCAATCACGATCATCAATTAACCCATAAGACAAAACGGATCTACTCAAACATCATAAGATAGCCATACATCATTGGGAAATAGTATATAGCGTTGAGCACCATGTTTAAGTAGATATTACAGCGGGTAAGAGAAAGGTTACACCTCTGCATAGAGGGAGGAAGAGTTGGTGATGAAGGCGGTGAAGTTGTTGGTGAAGATCGCGGTGATGATGATGGCCCCCGGCAGCGCTACGGCGCCACCGGAAGCAAGGGGGAGAGAGCCCCCCTTCTTCTTCTTCTTCTTTCTTGACCTTCTCCCTAGATGGGAGAAGGGTTTCCCCTCTGGTACTTGGCTCCCATGGCTTGGGAGGGGCGAGAGCTCCTCCGAGATTGGATCTATCTCTCTTTTTCTGTGTTCCGGAATTCTGCCCTGGCACCGTTTCCTTTATATCTGGAGATCCGTAACTCCGATTGGATTGAAACCGTCGCCCAGATCGCTTTCCAAAAATTAGCTTTCTTGCGGCCAAAGAAGGGCATCAACCGCCTTACGGGTGGCCCACGAGGGTCGGGGCGCGCCCACTTTAAGTGTGCATGGGCCCCTATCGCATGGCCACCTCGGGCATCATCTCGCATTGATTCTTCCTCCCAAAATCACAAATATTCCAAAATAATTCCCCGTCCATTTTTATCCCGTTTGGACTTCGTTTGATATGGGGTTTCTACGAAACATAAAACATACAACAGACAGGAACTGGCACTGGGCACTGGATCAATATGTTAGTCCCAATAAATAGTATAAAAAGTTGCCAAAAGAATATGAAAGTTGTAGAATATTGGCATGGAACAATCAAAAATTATAGATACGACAGAGACGTATCAGCATCCCCAAGCTTAATTCATGCTCGTCCTCGACTAGGTAAATGATAAAAAAGATAATTTTTGACGTGGAATGCTACCTAGCATAATCTCGATCATGTGTCTAATCATGGCATGAATATTAAGACACGGGTGATTCAAAGCAATAGTCTATCATTTGACATAAAAACAATAATACTTCAAGCATACCAACCAAGCAATTATGTCTTATCGAAATAACATAGCCAAAGAAAGCTCATTCCTACAAAATCATATAGTCTGGCTATGCTCCATCTTCATCACACAAAGCATTCAAATCATGCACAACCCCGATGACGAGCCGAGCAATTGGTTCATACTTTTTAACGCGCTTCAGCTTTTTCAACTCTTACGCAATACATGAGCGCAAGCCATGGACATAGCACTATGGTGGTATAGAATATGATGGTGGAGGTTATGTGGAGAGCACAAAACGGGAGAAATTCTCACATCGACGCGACTAATCAATGGGCTATGGAGATGCCCATCAATTGATGCCAATGCGAGGAGTAGGGATTGCCATGCAACAGATGCACTAAGAGCTATAAGTGTATGAAAGCTCAAACTAAAAACTAAGTGGGTGTGCATCCAACTTGCTTGCTCATGAAGACCTAGGGAATTTGAGGAAGCCCATCATCGGAATATACAAGCCAAGTTCTATAATGAAAATTCTCACTAGTATATGAAAGTGATAACTCAAGAGACTCTCTATATGAAGAACATGGTGCTACTCTAAATCACAAGTGTGGTAAAAGGATAGTAACATTGCCCCTTCTCTCGTTTTCTCTCATTTTTTTATTTTCTCTTTATTTTTTTTATTTTTTTCGGTGGGCTTCTTTGGCCTCTTTTTTTTATCTGGGCTTCTTTGGCCTCTTTTATTTTTCATAAAGTCCGGAGTCTCATGCTGACTTGTGGGGAAATCATAGTCTCCTTAATCCTTTCCTCACCGGGGCAATGCTCTAATAATGATGATCATCACACTTTTATTTACTTACAACTCAATATCTAGAAGAAAGATATGAATGTATATGAATGCCTCCGATGGTGTACCGGGATGTGCAATGATCTAGCGTAGCAATGACATCAAAAAATGGACAAGCCATGAAAACATCATGCTAGCTATCATACGATCATGCGAAGCAATATGACAATGAATGATCAAGTCATGTATAAGATGATGATGGAAGTTGCATGGCAATATATCTCGGAATGGCTATAGAAATGCCATGATAGGTAGGTATGGTGGCTATTTTCAGGAAGATATAACGAGGCTTATGTGTGACAGAGCGTATCATATCACGGGTTTGGATGCACCGGCGAAGTTTGCACCAACTCTCAAGGTGAGAAATAGCAATGCACGGTACCGAAGAGGCTAGTAATGATGGAAGGGTGAGAGTGCGTATAATCCATGGACTCAACATTAGTCATAAAGAACTCATATACTTATTGCAAAAATCTACAAGCCATTGAAAACAAAGTACTACACACATGCTCCTAGGGGGATAGATTGGTAGGAAAAAACCATCGCTCGTCCCCGACTGCCACTCATAAGGAAGACAATCAATAAATAAAATTAAGCTCCAACTTCATCACAAAGCGGTTCACCATACGTGCATTCTACGGGAATCACAAACCTCAACACAAGTATTTCTACTAATCCACAACCACCGACTAGCATGACTCTAATATCACCACCTTTATATCGCAAAAGTATTGCATGGAATCAAACATATCATATTCAGCGACCTGAAAGTTTATGTAGGATTTTATGACTAACCATGTGAATGACCAATTCCTGCCATCTCTCTAAATAGATATAAGTGAAGCAAGAGAGTTTAATTATTTCTACAAAAGATATGCCCACGCTCTAACAATTATAAGTGAAGCAAAAGAGCATTCTACAAATGGAGGTTTTCTATGTGAAGAGAAACAGGCAATCCAGACTTCAAATGATATAAGTGAAGCACATGAAGCCTTCTATAAAGCCATACTCAAAAGATTTAAGTGAAGTGCAATGAGCATTCTATAAATCAACCAAGTACTATCTCATACCAGCATGGTGCATAAAAGAAAAAGTCAAAACTAAATGCAAAAGAAGCTCCAAGACTTGCACATATAGTACGAACGAAACGAATACAAAAACATACTGATACTTGTTGAAGAAAGAAGGGATGCCTTCCGGGGCATCCCCAAGCTTAGACGATTGAGTCTCCTTGAATATTTACTTGGGGTGCCTCGGTCATCCCCAAGCTTGAGCTCTTGCCTCTCTTCCTTTTCCTCATATCAAGACCTCCTCGCATAGACATTTCATCCACACAAAACTTCAACAGAAAACTCGGTAAGATCCGTTAGTATAATAAAGCAAATCACTACTCTAAGTACTGTTGCAAACCAATCCATATTTTGTTTTTGCAGTATGTCTACTGTAATATAACTTTTTCATGGCTTAGTCCACTGATATAAATTGATAGATTCATCAAAACAAGCAAACAATGCATCAAAAACAGAATCTGTCAAAAACAGAACAGTCTGTAGCAATCTGAACATCCACCATACTTATGGTACCCCAAAAATTCTACCAAAATAATGAAACATAAACAAGTTGTACAGCAAGATAGTGCAAAAGGAATCAGAACCAATTGACGTTCAAGTTAAAAATGTAAAATCGCGCACTACAGCCAAAGTTTTTGTCCTGCACCATACAAACCAACAAGCATTGTAAACATCCTAAAGGCAAACCTTGGCGAGGGAGTACTGGATTAGGGGGTATCCGGACAGCCGGACTATATACTTTGGCCGGACAAATGGGCAGTGAAGATACAAGACTCAAGACTTTGTCCCGTGTCCGTATGGGACTCTCCTTTGCGTGGAAGACAAGCTTGACGATCCCGATGATAGACTTCCTTCTTTGTAACCGACTCCGTGTAAACCCTAGCCCCCTCCGGTGTCTATATAAATCGGAGGGTTTAGTCCTTAGAGACACAATCATAATCATCATAGGCTAGCTTCTAGGGTTTAGCCTCTATGATCTCATGGTAGATCAACTCTTGTAATACTCATATCATCAAGATCAATCAAGCAGGAAGTAGGGTTTTACCTCCATCGAGAGGGCCCGAACCTGGGTAAAACATCATGTCCCTTGCCTCCTGTTACAATTAGCCTTAGACGCACAGATCGGGACCCCCTACCCGAGATCCACCGTTTTTGACACTGACACTTGGCACATTATCTTTATAACACAATGGAATTGTACAAGGGGATAATTATTTTTGATGAAAAGTTTCTGTAATCAATATTCACAAAGTTTCCGTGAGCATGAACAAAGTTCAAGGAGCTCTCCCACTTCAGAAATGCTTGTCTTTCTCACTTTCACTTTCCTTTTTTGAAAATTTTTAGGTTCCTCTCTTTATTTTTTTGTCTTTAAACTATATGAAAGCACTCAACAGAAATAAATGACTCTCTAAAACATCCGGGTTGTCTCCCTGGCAGCGCTTTCTTTAAAGCCATCAACCTAGGCATATAGTGCTCAAGTAATGGATCCACCCGGATCCCAAGGTATATCAAAGCTAATTTTAATTAACAATGATTTGTAATTTAGTAGTGAGCACAAAGTAACATATATCATGTAATAACAAAGTCTAACTCTCTTCCTATGCATCGGCATGTCATAAAAGAACAATTCATGCACACCAAGTAAAGGCCAATGCATAGTATAAGCAGTTTCTTGCAATTCTATCGTGTTGGAAACATAAAGAGGAGAAGATGTAGTTCCTCTCTCATAATAATTGCAAGTAGGGGCAGCAAGCACATGCATATTACATTCATCAAAATCATCATATGCAATGGTAAAAGGCAACCCATCAATATAATCCTTAATAAGCACAAACTTCTCCGATAAAGTGTGGTTGGGAGAATTCAAAAAGATAATAAGACTATCATGCGTGGGTGCAATAGCAACAACTTCATGTTTAACATAAGGAACTATAGCAAGTTCATCTCCATAAGCATAATTCATATTGGCATCTTGGCCACAAGCATAGCAAGTGTCATCAAAAAGGGATATTTCAAACAAATTCAAGGGATCATAGCAATCATCATAGCAATCATCCTTCGGTAAGCACGAAGGGGAATTAAACAATGTATGAGTTGAAGAGTTACTCTCATTAGAAGGTGGGCACCGGTGACCAATCCGCTCTTCCTCCTTTTGTTCTTCGCTCTCCTCATCATCTTTTTCATCCAATGAGCTCACAGTTTCATCAATTTCTTCTTCCATAACTTCCTGCAAAATATTAGTCTCTTCTTGGACAGCGGAGACTTTCTCAATAAATGCATTAATATTGTAATTGTTTTCATAATTTTCATAGCAATATCTAAGTATAGCAAGATTTTCGGGCCTATAAACATCATCATCTAAAGCTTCATACTTTTCAAACAAAGATTCAATTTCATAAGCAGCCTTAAAAGCAACAAATTCTTCTATTTGTTCCACATCATAGTAATCATAGATACCATTAGCATAAGAAGCTAAGGTTTCATTATCATTAAATTTGCATGAAAAGGGAAGGTGTGGAGCCTTCATCCTAGAGCAACAAGTAATATCATATCTCAAACATAGATCCCGAGCATACCAACGCAACATATTAATTTGATCCCATAATAGTTCCCCTTTTTGTGTCAAGCGATAATCCATAAAGTATTCACGTTGATCCAACGTGTCTCCCAATATAAAGTTGAGTTGGGTTTTCTCAGGATTATCAAAGTAGTACAAAATATTTCTCACATGATGATCATCGAGGGTTTTAGGAGTTACCCCATCTCCATGAGTAGCAAGTACACCTAATTTTTTTGGTATTTCGTGTTCCATATCCATAACTAAAGATAGAGAACAACTTAGAACAACAAATAAAAATTACTTAGTGATAAAGCAAACAAGCACACAAGAGAATATTCACCCCATGCTATGACTCCCCGGCAATGGCGCCAGAAAAAGGTCTTGATAACCCACAAGTGTAGGGGATCACAACAGTTTTCGATAAGTAAGAGTGTCGAACCCAACGAGTAGCTAAAGGTAGAATAAATATTCCCTCAAGTTCTATCGACCACCGATTCAACTCTATGCACGCTTGACGTTCGCTTTACCTAGAACAAGTATGAAACTAGAAGTACTTTGTAGGTGTGATAGGATAGGTTTGCAAGATAATAAAGAGAACATAAATAAAAGCTAGGGGCTGTTTAGATAAAGATGCAATAAAGTAAGTATTAGTAGAGAGCTTTTTGTCACGAGAAAGTTATTTGTCCAAGGTAATCGATAACTAGAACGGTAATCACTGTTGCAATTCTATTTGAGGGAGAGGCATAAGCTAACATACTTTCTCTACTTGGACCATGTGCACTTATGATTGGAACTCTAGCAAGCATCCGCAACTACTAAAGATTTATTAAGGTAAAACCCAACCATAGCATTAAAGTATCAAGTCCCCTTTATCCCATACGCAAACAACCTACTTACTCGGGTCTGTGCTTCTGTTCACTCACGCCACCCACCATAAGCAAATCATAAAAATATTGCAAACCCTACAGCAGCGATCCCTCATGCTTGCACGACACGGAGAGCACCATAGGACAGCACCAATAATAAAACATGCGACTCAAACCAATCACGATCATCAATTAACCCATAGGACAAAACGGATCTACTCAAACATCATAAGATAGCCATACTTCATTGGGAAATAATATATAGCGTTGAGCAACATGTTTAAGTAGATATTACAGCGGGTAAGAGAGAGGTTACACCGCTGCATAGAGGGAGGAAGAGTTGGTGATGAAGGCGGTGAAGTTGTTGGTGAAGATCGCGGTGATGATGATGGCCCCCGGCAGCGCTCCGGCGCCACCGGAAGCAAGGGGGAGAGAGCCCCCCCTTCTTGTTCTTCTTCCTTGACCTTCTCCCTAGATGGGAGAAGGGTTTCCCCTCTGGTCCTTGGCTCCCATGGCTTGGGAGGGGCAAGAGCCCCTCCGAGATTGGATCTATCTCTCTTTTTCTGCTTTCCGGAATTCTGCCCTGGCACCGTTTTCTTTATATCTGGAGATCCGTAACTCTGATTGGATTGAAACCTTCGCCCAGATTGTTTTCCAAAAATTAGCTTTCTTGCGACCAAAGAAGGGCATCAACCGCCTTATGGGTGGCCCACAAGGGTGGGGGGCGCGCCCACTTTAAGTGGGCGTGGGCCCCTATCTCATGGCCACCTCGGGCATCATCTCGCGTTGATTCTTCCTTCCAAAAATCACAAATATTCCAAAATAATTCCCCGTCCGTTTTTATCCCGTTCGGACTCCGTTTGATATGGGGTTTCTGTGAAACATAAAACATGCAACAGACAGGAACTGGCACTGGGCACTGGATCAACATGTTAGTCCCAAAAAATAGTATAAAAAGTTGCCAAAAGAATATGAAAGTTGTAGAATATTGGCATGGAACAATCAAAAACTATAGATACGACGGAAACATATCACCACTCTAAATCCCGCCACAGTAAAAACAACGATAACAACGCAAGAAGGAATAATACCCTGGTCGACTCCAAAGGAAACGACGACCCCATGGACCCAGCGATGGAGTAGGATGAGCCAGGAGATGGCGAACATAATCCGGAGCCGCTGTCCGATCACGGCGATGCCGAGGCTAAAGCTCATCAACCTGTGTCCTGAGAGGAGAACAGTCCGGACGATGATGCATTCATCATCCCAGAAAAACAATTGGAACAAGAGAACCTCCATAGAAGGCTTATCGCCACCGCGAGGAGCTTAAAGAACCAGAAGCAAAGGCTTAAGTCCGTGCAGGATACGCTCAACCGCAGATGGAATAAAGTTCTCGACACTAAAGAAAAATACGGTGGTGATCGCCACACAAAGAGCTACCCAAATCGCAAGCTGCTGCCCGAATTCGACGACGAGGCTACAGAGCCTATTCCGCTGAAAAACAATACTGCCGATCCTCCGGACCGACCACCCCGTGGCCGCGATAGGGCGGCTAATGACGCCGCACACAAGCCAGCACACGATTTACGCGAGCACCTGGACAAAAAAGCCGGTATGGCCAGGTCCATCTTTGGATCTAGGAAGCATGCTCCGGCGCAGAATCACGGTCACCAAAACGATTATAGTGATCGAATACCAGCTCGGAATCAACACCGAACACTATAACCGTTGGCAGTATGCCATGACACATCCAAATACAGGGGTGCCGCACACCCCCTGTGCTTCACCGATGAGGTGCTGGATCATGAATTTCCAGAGGGATTTAAACCCGTAAACACAGAGGCATACAATGGAACTATAGACCCGGCAGTCTGGATTGAGGACTTTATTCTTCACATCCACATGGCTCACAGAGATGATGTCCAAGCCATCAAATACCTGCCCCTCAAGTTGAAAGGACCAGCTCGGCACTCGTTGAAAAGCCTCCCCGAAAACTGAATTGGAAGTTGGGAGGAACTTGAGGATGCTTTCAGGGCTAATTTTCAAGGGACCTATGTCCGACCTCCGTATGCAGACGATTCAAGTCACATAATTCAACAACCTAGAGAGTCAGACCGTAAGCTTTGGAACAGATTTCTCACCAAGAAGAATCAAATCATCGACTACTCGGATGCCGAAGCCTTAGCGGCTTTCAAGCATAGTGTCCGGGACGAATGGCTCACCAGACACCTCGCCGGGAGAAGCCGAGGACAATGGCAGCCTTAACAAGCCTTATGACACGCTTTTGCGCGGGCGAGGATAGTTGGTTAGCCCGTAGCGGCACCAGCGACCCAGGCACATCTGAAGTCAGGGATGGAAACGGGAAGCCACGACGCAATAAAAACAAGCTTCACAATAATGGAGACAGTCCAGAGAACACGGCGGTAAACGCCGGATTCAGGGGCTCTCGACTCGGTCAACGGAAAAAGCCATTTAAAGGCGGCAGAGATGGACCGTCC
The DNA here is from genome assembly GCF_002162155.2 of Triticum dicoccoides. NCBI lineage: Eukaryota > Viridiplantae > Streptophyta > Magnoliopsida > Poales > Poaceae > Triticum > Triticum dicoccoides. The sequence continues at coordinate 729,350,206 of NC_041393.1, read as the reverse complement.
AGCCTAAACAAGATTCTAGACAGATTATGTCAGATTCATGGCACCCCCAAAAAACCTGCAAATCACACCAACAGAGAATCCTGAGTCTTCCAGCAGGCCGGCAAACTAAACTCCGAACACAAGGGGAGGGAGACTTCAAGTGAAGACGAGGATGAGCCTCGCGAGCCGAACATTGTGGGGCAGAAAAAATTTCCACCAGAGGTCAAAACAGTGAACATGATTTACGCAACTCACACACCAAAGAGGAGGCGCAAACGCCCACTCTGAGACGTATACGCTGTAGAGCCTGTTGAGGAGTCCTGGATTAGGGGGTATTCGGACAGCCGGACTATATACAACATCCGGACTATCGAAGCGTGAAGATACAAGACTCAAGACTCCGTCATGTGTCCGGATGGAACTCTCCTATTGGGGAACGTTGTAGAAAATAAAAAATTTCCATGCTTCACCAAGATCAATCTATGGAGTCATCTAGCAACACGATAGAGGAGTGCATCTACATACCCTTGTAGATCGCGCGGAAGCGTTCAAGAGAACGGGGTTGAGGGATTCGTACTCATCGTGATCCAAATCACCGATGATCCTAGTGCCGAACGGACTGCACCTCCGCGTTCAACACATGTACGGTTGGAAAGACGTCTCGTCCTTCTTGATCTAGCAAGGGGGAGGGAGAGGTTGATGGAGATCCAGCAGCACGACGACGTGGTGGTGGAAGCAGCAGTGATCTCGGCAAGGCTTCGCCAAGCTCTACGAGAGGGAGAGGTGTTGCAGAGGGAGAGGGAGGCGCCAGGGACTTGGGTGCGGCTGCCCTCCCTTCCCCCTATTTATATAGGGGCCAGGGGGGCGGCACCCTAGAGATTG
>NC_041393.1:729330186-729348974 GCF_002162155.2 Triticum dicoccoides | reverse complement strand
GGCCAAGGGGGTGGCTTGCCCCCCAAGCCAAGTGGGGCGCCCCCACCCCTAGGGTTTCCAACCCTAGGCGCAGGGGGGGCCAAGGGGGGGGCGCACCAGCCCACCAGGGGCTGGCTCCCCTCCCACTTCAGCCCATGGGGCCCTCCGGGATAGGTGGCCCCACCCGGTGGACCCCCGGGACCCTTCCGGTGGTCCCGGTACAATACCAGTGACCCTCGAAACTTTCCCAATGGCCGAAACTGGACTTCCTATATATAATTCTTCACCTCCGGACCATTCCAGAACTCCTCATGACGTCCGGGATCTCATCCGGGACTCCGAACAACTTTTGGGTTACCGCATACTAGTATCTCTACAACCCTAGCGTCTCCGAACCTTAAGTGTGTAGACCCTACGGGTTCGGGAGACATGTAGACATGACCGAGACGACTCTCTGGCCAATAACCAACAACGGGATCTGGATACCCATGTTGTCTCCCACATGTTCCATGATGATCTCATCGAATGAACCACGATGTCGAGGATTCAAGTAATCTCGTATACAATTCCCTTTGTCAATCGGTACGTTACTTGCCCGAGATTCGATCGTCGGTATCCCAATACCTGCTACCTCTTGAGTACTGTGTTGGATTTCCGCGAAGAGGAGAGGATGATGCAGTAAAGTAGTGTAAGTATTTCCCTCAGTTTTTGAGAACCAAGGTACCGATCCAACAGGAAATCACGCACAAGTCCCTCGTTCCTACACAAAATGATAGCAACTCGCAACCAACACTTAGGGGTTGTCAATCCCTTCACGCTCACTTATGAGAGTGAGATCTGATAGAGATAATATTTTTGGTATTTTTGATAGATAGATGCAAAGTAAAAAGTAAAGGCAAAGTAAAAACCAAGCAAGTAAATAAAGTGATATAGATTGATATGATGAGAATAGACCCGGGGGCCATAGGTTTCACTAGTGGCTTATCTCGAGAGCATAAATATTCTACGGTGGGTAAACAAATTACTGTTGAGCAATTGACAGAATTGAGCATAGTTATGAGTATATCTAGGCGATGATCATGTATATAGGCATCACGTCCAAAACAAGTAGATCGAAACGATTCTACATCTACTACTATTACTCCACTCATCGACCGCTATCCAGTATGCATCTAGAGTATTAAGTAAAAACAGAGTAACACCGTAAGCAAGATGACTTGCATGATGTAGAGGGATAAATTCATGCAATATGATAAAAACCCCATCTTGTTATCCTCGGTGGCAACAATACAATACGTGCCTTGCAACTCTTTCTGTCACTGAGTAAGGACACCGCAACATTGAACCCAAAGCTAAGAACTTCTCCCATTGCAAGAACTACTAATCTAGTTGGCCAAACCAAAAAGATAATTTGAAGGGACTTGCAAATATAACTCGATCATACATAAAAGAATTCGGAGAAGAATCAAATATTTTCCATAGATAATACTGGATCATAAACCCACAATTCATCGGTCTCAACAAACACACCACAAAAAGAAGATTACATCAAATAGATCTCCACGAGAGAGGGGGAGAACATTGTATTGAGATCCAAAAAGAGAGAAGAAGCCATCTAGCTATTAGCTATGGACCCGAAGGTCTGAAGTAAACTACTCACACTTCATCGGATGGGCTATGGTGATGATGTAGAAGCCCTCCATGGTGGATGCCCCCTTCGGCGAAGCTCCGGAACAGGCCCCAAGATGGGATCTCGTGGATACAGAAAGTTGCGGTGGTGGAATTAGGTTTTTGGCTCCTCTTCTGATCATTCGGGGATACGTAGGTATATATAGGAGGAAGGAGTACGTCAGTGGAGCTCCGAGGGGCCCACGAGGTAGGGGGCGCCCTCCAGCCTCGTGACCGCCTCTGGCGCTTATTCGAGTAGGGTCCAAGTCTCCTGGGTCACGTTTCATTCCGTTTGGACTCCGTTGGAAAATCATGATCCCGAAGGTTTCATTCCGTTTGGACTCCGTTTTATATTCTGTTTCTTCGAAATACTGAAAAAGGCAAAAAACAACAATTCTGGGCTGGGCCTCCGGTTAATAGGTTAGTTCCAAAAGTAATATAAAAGTGAAAAATAAAGCCCAATATAGTCCAAAACAGTAGATAAAGTAGCATGGAGCAATAAAAAATTATAGATACGTTGGAGACGTATCAAGCATCCCCAAGCTTAATTCCTGCTCGTCCTTGAGTAGGTAAATGATAAAAAATATTTTTTGATGCGGAGTGATACTTTGGCATAATTTCAATGTAAATCTTCTTAATTGTGATATGAATATTCAGATCCGAAAGATTGAAGACAAAAGTTCATATTGACACAAAAATAATAATACTTCAAGCATACTAATCAAAGCAATCATGTCTTCTCAAAATAACATGGCAAAAGAAAGTTCATCCCTACAAAATCATATAGTTAGGCTATGCTTCATTTTCGTCACAGAAAGATGTTCCCAACTTCTATACCCCCGATGACAAGCCAAGCAATTGTTTCATACTTAAATAATCTCAAACTTTTCAACCTTCATGCAATACATGAGAGTGAGCCATGGATATAGCACTATGGGTGGAATAGAATATGATGATGGGGATTGTGTGGAGAAGACAAAAAAGGAGAAAGTCTCACGTTGACGAGGCTAATCAACGGGCTATGGAGATGCCCATCAATTGATGTCAACATGAGGAGTAGGGATTGCCATGCAACGGGTGCACTAGAGCTATGAATGCTCAACAAAAGAAAACTAGTGGGTGTGCATCCAACTTGCTTGCTCACAAAGACCTAGGGCATTTTGAGGAAGCCCATCGTAGGAATATACAATCCATGTTCTATAATGAAAAATTCCAACTAGTATATGAAAGTGATAACACATGAGACTCACTACATGAAAAACAAGGTGCTACTTTGAAGCACAATATATGAGACTCTCTACATGAAGAACAAGGTGCTACTTTGAAGCACAATATATGAGACTCTCTACATAAAGAACAAGGTGCTACTTTGAAGCACAATATATGAGACTCTCTACATGAAGAACAAGGTGCTACTTCGAAGCACAAGTGTGGAAAAGGAGATAGTAGCATTGCCCCTTTTTTGGTCCTTTCTTTTTTTCTTTTTGGCCTTTCTCTTCTTTCTTTATTTGGGCAATGCTCTAATAATGATGATCATCACACTTCTATAAATTACAACACAAGGATTACAACTCGAAACTTGGAACAAGATATGACTCTATATCAATGCCTCCAGCAGTGTACCGGGATGGTGCAATGAATCAAGTGTGACATGTATAAAAATAATGCATGGTGGCTTTGCCACAAATATGATGTCAACTACAAGATCATGCAATGGCAATATGACAAAAGTAATGCATGTCATGATGATGATGGTGGAAGTTGCATGGCAATATATCTCGAAATGGCTATGGAAATGCCATAATAGGTAGGTATGGTGGCTGTTTTGAGGAAGATATAAGGAGGTTTATGTGTGATAGAGCGCATCGTATCACAGGGTTTGGATGCACCGGCGAAGTTTGCACCAACTCTCAAGGTGAGAAATGGCAATGCACGGTACCGAAGAGGCTAGCAATGGCGGAAAGGTGAGAGTGCGTATAATCCATGGACTCAACATTAGTCAAAATAACTCATATACTTATTGCAAAAATTTAGAAGTCATCAAAAATTCAAGTACTATGTGCATGCTCCTAGGGGGGTAGATTGGTAGGAAAAGACCATCGCTCGTCACCGACCGCCACTCATAAGGATGCACAAGCCAGATACACTTCATGTTTCAAATTTGTTACATAACTTTAACTATACGTTCATGCTACGGGATTTGCAAACTTCAACGCAAGTATTTCTCAAATTCATAATCACCCAACTATCACGACTATGATATTATCACCTCCATATCTCAAAACAATTATCAAGCATCAAACTTATCTCAGTATTCAATTCACTCAAAAGAAAGTTTCACATATCTTTAACACCAAGTATATTAACATTAAGCAAATTACCATGCTATTAAAGACTCTCAAAATAATCTAAGTGAAGCATGAGAGATCAAATAGTTTCTTTAAAATAAATCCACCACCGTGCTTCAAAAGATCTAAGTGAATTACAAGAGCAAAAATTATCACGCTCAAAAGATATAAGTGAAGCACTATGAGCAAAACTAACAAGCTCAAAAGATATAAGCGAAGCACATAGAGTATTCTAACAAATTCCAAAACATGTATGGATTTCTCAAAAGATGTGTACAGAAAGGATGATTGTGGTAAACTAACAAGCAAAGACACAAATAATATAAGATGCTCCAAGAAAAACACATATCATGTTGGTGAATAAAAATATAGCTCCATGTAAATTACCGATGGAAGTGGACGAAAGAGGGGATGCCTTCCGAGGCATCCCCAAGCTTTGAATTTTTGGTGTCCTTGGATTATCTTGGGGGTGCCATGGGAATCCCCAAGCTTAGGCTCTTGCCACTCCTTGTTCCATAATCCATCAAAAGAATTCACCCAAAACTTGAAAACTTCACAACACAAAACTCAACAGAAATCTCGTGAGCTCCGTTAGAGAAAGAAAACAAAAGACTACTTCAAGGTACTGTAATGAACTCATTATTTATTTAAATGGGTGTTAAACCTACTGTATTCGAACTTCTCTATGGTTTATAAACTAATTTACTAGCCATAGATTTATCAAAATAAGCAAACAACACACGAAAAACAGAATCTGTCAAAAATAGAACAGTCTGTAGCAATCTGTAACTAACGCAAACTTCTGTAACTCTAAAAGTTCTACCAAAATAAGAAGTCATGGAAAATGTGTTTATTGATAAGAAGAATAAAGAATCAACGCAAAATAACGTTCCTGTAATTTATCATAATTATATTCGTGCGCGCAAAGTTTCTATTTTTCAGCAGAATCAAATCAACTATCATCGTAGGTTATCCTATAGGTCCTACTTGGCACAAACACTAATTAAAACATAAAACCACATCCAAACAGAAGGTAGATGGGTTATTTATTCCTAAACAGAAGCACAAACAAAAAACACAAAATAAAATTGGGTTGCCTCCCAACAAGCGCTATCGTTTAACGCCCCTAGCTAGGCATAAAAGCAAGGATAGATCTAGGTATTGCCATCTTTGGTAGGCAATCCATAAGTGGCTCTCATGATAGATTCATAAGGTAATTTTATTTTATTTCGAGGGAAGTGTTCCATACCCTTCTTTAAGGGAAATTGGAATCTAATATTTCCTTCCTTCATATCAATAATTGCACCAATCGTTCTAAGGAAAGGTCTACTAAGAATAATAGGACACGAAGGATTGCAATCTATATCAAGAACGATAAAATCTACGGGCACATAATTCCTATTTGCAACAATAAGAACATCATGAATTCTTCCCATAGGTTTTCTAATAGTGGAATCCGCAAGATGCAAGTTTAGAGAGCAATCATCAAAATCACGGAAATCTAGCAAATCACATAAAGTTTTGGGAATAGTAGAGACACTAGCACCCAAATCACATAAAGCATAAAACTCATAATCTTTAATTTTAATTTTAATAGTAGGTTCTCACTCATCATAGAGTTTTCTAGGGATATAAACTTTGAACTCAAGTTTTTCTTCATAAGATTGCATCAAGGCATCAACAATGTGTTCGGTAAAGGCTTTATTTTGACTATAAGCATGAGGAGATTCTAGCACGGATTGCAACAAGGAAATACAACCAATCAAAGAGAAATTTTCATAATTAAATTCCTTGAGATCCAAAATAGTGGGTTTAGCAACATCATGGTTTTTATTTATTTCAATCCCACTTTCATCAATTTCATCATCAAGATCTAGAAACTCCGAATTCTTCGAACGCCTTCTAGGTAAAGGAAGATAATCTTCAGATTCATCAAGATTCATATTGAAAAACAAAGATTTAATAGGGGACACATTAATAACTTTTAGATCTTCATCTTGATTTTCATAGGGATTGGAAGAACACGCTTTAATAAAGGCATCTTTGGAAGCACGCATCCTAGCGGTTCTTTCCTTGTACTCATCAATGGAAATTCTCATGGCTTTGAGAGACTCATTGATATCATATTTAGGAGGAATAGATCTAAGCTTTAAAGAATCAATTTCAGGAGAAATTATATCAACGTTCCAGGCCAAAGGATCAACTTTAAGTAATTCCTCTTCAAGCAAAGCATTAAAATTCTTTTGTGAATTCATAAACTCTTTAACAATACTCTAAAATTCAGAGGCATCTTATTAAAATTTCCATAAGAGTTATTGTAGGAATTTCCATAATTATTAGAAGGATTACTAGGATAAGGCCTAGGATTAAAATTCCCTCTATAAGCGTTGTTTCCAAAACTATTCCTACGAACAAAATTCACATCCATAGATTCATTATTATTCTCAAGCAAGGTAGATAAAGGCATATCATTGGGATCAAGAGGAGTATTTTTAGGAGCAAACATCTTCATAAGTTCATCCATCTTTTCACTCAAAACATTAATTTCTTCTATAGCATGCACTTTCTTACTAGAAGATCTTTCGGTGTGCCATTGAGAATAATTAGCCATAATATTATCAAGCAACTTGGTAGCATCTCCTAACGTAATTTCCATAAAAGTGCTTCCCGCGACCGAATCTAAAAGATTTCTAGAAGCAAAATTTAATCCGGCATAAAAATTTTGTATGATCATCCATAAATTCAAACCATGAGTAGGGCAATTGCGAAGCATTAATTTCATTCTTTCCCAAGATTGGGCAACATGCGCATGATCAAGTTGTTTAAAATTCATGATATCATTCCTAAGAGTGATAATCTTAGCAGGAGGAAAATACTTAGAGATGAAAGCATCTTTACACTTGTTCCAAGAATCAATACTATTTTTAGGCAAAGATGAAAACCAAACTTTAGCACGATCTCTAAGTGAAAACAGAAATAACTTCAATTTGACAATATTGTTATCCGTATCTTTCTTCTTTTGCATATCACACAAATCAACAAAATTGTTTAGAGGAGTAGCGACGTCTTCACTAGGAATGCCGGCGAATTGATCTTTCATAACAAGATTCAACAAAGTTGTATTGATTTCACAAGACTCATCATTATTAAGAGGAGCAATCGGAGTACTAAGGAAATCATTATTATTGGTATTCGAGAAATCACACAATTTGGTATTATCTTGCGCCATGGCAACAAGTAATCCAACACACAAGCAAACAAAAAGGCAAAGGGAAAAAGGCAAACAGAAAGAGAGGAGGAGATTGGGAAAGAGAGGGCGAATAAAACGGCAAGGGTGATGTGGGGGAGAGGAAAACGAGAGGCAACTGGCAAATAATGTAATGCGAGAGATAGGGATTGCGATGGGTACTTGGTATGGTTGACTTGCTTGCGTGAGCCTCCCCGGCAATGATGCCAAAAATTCTTCTTGCTACCTCTTGAGCACTGCGTTGGATTTCCCCGAAGAGGAGAGGATGATGCAATAAAGTAGCATAAGTATTTCCCTCAGTTTTTGAGAACCAAGGTATCAATCCAGTAGGAGACCACGCACAAGTCCCTCGTACCAACACAAAACGATAGCAACTCATAACCAACGCTTAGGGGTTTTCAATCCCTTCACGCTCACTTACGAGAGTGAGATCTGATAGAGATAATATTTTTGGTATTTTTGATAGATAGATGCAAAGTAAAAAAGTAAAGGCAAAGTAAAAACAAAGCAAGTAAATAAAGTGATATAGATTGATATGATGAGAATAGACCCGGGGGCCATAGGTTTCACTAGTGGCTTCTCTCGAGAGCATAAATATTCTACGGTGGGTAAACAAATTATTGTTGAGCAATTGACAGAATTGAGCATAGTTATGAGTATATCTAGGCAATGATCATGTATATAGGCATCACGTCCAAAACAAGTAGATCGAAACGATTCTGCATCTACTACTATTACTCCACTCATCGACCGCTATCCAGCATCCATCTAGAGTATTAAGTAAAAACAGAGTAATGCCGTAAGCAAGATGACATGATGTAGAGGGATGAATTCATGCAATATGATAAAAACCCCATCTTGTTATCCTCGATGGCAACAATACAATACGTGCCTTGCAACTCTTTCTGTCACTGAGTAATGACACCGCAAGATTGAATCCAAAGCTAAGCACTTATCCCATTGCAAGAACTACCAATCTAGTTGGCCAAACCAAAAAGATAATTCGAAGAGACTTGCAAAGATAACTCAATCATACATAAAAAATTCAGAGAAGAATCAAATATTTTCCATAGATAATACTAGATCATAAACCCACAATTCATCGATCTCAACAAACACACCGCAAAAAGATGATTACATCAAATAGATCTCCATGAGAGAGGGGGAGAACATTGTATTGAGATCCAAAAAGAGAGAAGAAGCCATCTAGCTACTAGCTATGGACCCGAAGGTCTGAAGTAAACTACTCACACTTCATCGGAGGGGCTATGGTGATGATGTAGAAGCCCTCCATGGTGGATGCCCCCTCCGGCGGAGCTCCGGAATAGGCCCCAAGATGGGATCTCATGGATACAGAAAGTTGCGGCATTGGAATTAGGTTTTTGGCTCCTCTTCTGATCGTTCGGGGATACGTAGGTATATATAGGAGGAAGGAGTACGTCGGTGGAGCTCTGAGGGGCCCACAAGGTAGGGGGTGCGCCCAGGGGGCACCCTCCACCCTCGTGACCGCCTCTGGCGCTTCTTGGAGTAGGGTCCAAGTCTCATGGGTCACGTTCGGTTGGAAAATCACGATCCCGAAGGTTTCATTCCGTTTGGACTCCGCTTGATATTCTGTTTCTTCGAAATACTGAAAAAGGCAAAAAATAGAAATTCTGGGCTGGGCCTCCGGTTAATAGGTTAGTCCCAAAACTAATATAAAAGTGAAAAATAAAGCCCAATATAGTCCAAAAGAGTAGATAAAGTAGCATGGAGCAATCAAAAATTATAGATACGTTTGAGACATATCAATACCTCGTTCAATCTCGTTACCGGCAAGTCACTTTACTCGTACCTTAATGCATGATCCCGTGACCAACCACTTAGTCACTTTGAGCTCATTATGATGATGCATTACCGAGTGGGCCCAGAGATACCTCTTCGTCATACGGAGTGACAAATCCCAGTCTCAATCCGTGTCAACCCAACAGACACTTTCGGAGATACCTGTAGTATTCCTTTATAGTCACCCAGTTACGTTGTGACGTTTGGTACACCCAAAGCAGTCCTACAACATCCGAGAGTTAAACGATCTCATGGTCTAAGGAAATGATACTTGACATTCGAAAAGCTCTAGCAAACGAACTACACGATCTTGTACTATGCTTAGGATTGGGTCTCGTCCATCACATCATTCTCCCAATGATGTGATCCCGTTAACAATGACATCAAATGTCCATGGTCAGGAAACTGTGACCATCTATTGATAAACGAGCTAGTCAACTAGAGGATTTCTAGGGACATGTTGTGGTCTATGTATTCACACATGTATTACAATTTCCGGATAAAACAATTATAGCATGAATAAAAGACAATTACCATGAACAAGGAAATATAATAATAACCATTTTATTATTGCCTCCAGGGCATATTTCCAACATCTCCTTGGCGTGGAAGGCAAGCTTGGCGATCCGGATGTTGTATTTCCTTTCTTGTAACTGACTCCATGGGGGCTGAAATGTATATATATATATATATATATATATATATATATATATATATATATATATATATATATATATATATATATATATATATATATATATATATAAAACGGACGCACAGGGGACACACTAATACTTCCAGACAAAAAGTATAATTATAGCCTTATAACCAAAATAACATTGTTTTTACAATGATCTGATTTGTCACTCGAACAAGACATCCTTCGAGCACTGCGCCTCTATTAGGCGGGCACCTTCTGTTACCTGCGCCAAATAGTGCTCGGCCGGATATTGGCCTCCCTCCGGATCCTGGGTCGCCACAATGGTGGCCTCCATATCTGTCCAAAATGCTTTAACACGGGCAAGGGCTATCCGTGCACCTTCTATGCACGCCGACCTTCTCATGGCATCAATCTGAGGCACGGACCCAAGGAACTGTTGCACCAAGCCAAAGTAACTGTCCGGCTTAGGCCCCTTTGGCCAAAGATGGTCTATCACAAACCGCATTGCAAGTCCGGACAACCTGTGAAGTTCCGCAACAACAGCCATCTTCTCACTTAATGGCAGAGGGCGCATGAGAGCATGAAATTGCGACCAGAAAAGATTCTCCACTTCTTTATCACCTTGATCCTCGAAAAACGTGGCTGCATCAGCTGTACTCTTCGCCAAGTCCGCATACGCATCTGCAGGATTCCAGCGTCCATCCAGGGGAGCATACTTCAGATCCAAAAACTTCGTCCGCAGTATGTAGGAGCCCCCAGCCGCAATTTTACCGGCCTATTGAAGCTCCTCCCGCACACCCCTGACCTCGGTCCGCATCTCCTTGGTGGCATAAAGTGCCTTGTTCAGTTCGGCCAAACTAGCCTTATTCTCCTTTTCGAGGAGTTCATACTGGTCGGTGGCATTTTTTAACTCCACAGCCATTTCGGCTATTTTTTCCTCGCTTCGGTGACGAGCAGCCTGTTCGGCTCTCAAATCTTTGGCCGCTTTTAGGGCAGCCGCATTGCTAACCCGAGCTTGCTCCTTGGCCTGGGCCAGTTCCGCCCTCAGGGCCTCCATGGCAGCAGCACCATCTGTAGTCCAAACATATTACATTAATATCATGCCGCCTTCATATCTTCCTATACAATGGAAGGCAGAGCACGTACCTTGTAATTTGTCCAGCCGCTCGTTCACCAGCGTGATATCGGCATCAATCGATCCAATCTGCCTCGTTAGTTCGGCAACTTCAACGGACTGGTCGGCGGCCAAACCTACAAGTACCTGCATGTATTTACAAAGCAATCATTGATTTATGATCCCCCGTTTGCCGCCTAGGGTGGGCAACCAGAGTCTCAGGGGCTACTATCTATATGGAGCACACCTAGCGCGTGCCTCCCAACCAAAAAATAGTGTAGTTTTCACTACATACCTCAAAGCCTCTGAGCAGGCTTGTAAATGCTTCATTCAAACCGCTTGTAGCAGATGAAATCTTCTTGAGCACTGTGCTCATTAATGAGCGGTGCTCCTCCGAGAGTGCAACTCGCTCCAGTAGGCCTGTCAGTACGTCCGGCCGGACATTGAACTGTGCCAGACCCTTCTCATCGCCCCCCGTGGAAGCCAAACGCTCCGGGCTCAAGGTGGCTGACGCATTGGCTTCCGGCTTCGGAAGATCCGGACTCCTCCGTGACGACACCTCGGTGTCGCCCGCTTCATGAGGCGAAGAGGTAGGTGGGGTCCCGCTCTCCATCATCTCCGGAGGAAGATCCCCCGAAGACGAACTCTGTTGAGAAGAGCTGCTAGCCGGACTGCAAAAGACGAATCCTGGTTATTCATCTAGGAGAAACATAGTACCTTCGAACTAACGATTGACTTACGGCTCAGTGGCGGGCTGGCCCGTTGGCGGGCATAAAGCGGTGAGGGTGCCCTTTGGGGCAGGGCCCCCCTGGGGATACCTTTTCCCCTGGTTTGGGCATCTCCGTCTCCGAGTCTTCGGAGGCAGCCCTCTTCTTCCCGCGCGGGGAGGAGGCCTTAGCCTCCCCTTCCCGACTATCCTCCTTAGGGGAGGTAACAATTCCCCTGGTTCGGATGCGTAGCGTGTGAAGTTCGGTTTCTTCGTTCTTCCCCTTGTCTTTCCCTGAGGGCATTCTGCTGAGTACCCGGTCAAGCATCTTGGCCATGGTGGGACTAGGCGAGCCTTCGGTAAGTGGCGCCGGACACCTGATTCTCTCTGCCTTTCTGAGCCATTCCTGGGCACGGATGATTTTTCATAATAAATAATTATGACAAATACAAAACAAGGTGTCTGATATCAAGGTTACTTACTTGGGTATCTAGGCGATTGTAGCTTAGGCCCGCATCCTCGATGGTGTCCGGACACTCTACTTTTGGTCTGAAGAATAATTTGCACATCCCTTCGAGCTTCAAGCTGAAGAAGTGCTTAACAGTCTGCAGACCCTCTGGATTGAACTCCCACATCCGGAGAGGCCGGCGTTGGCACGGCAACATCCGTCGGATTAACATCACTTGCATCATTCTAACAAGGTTAATGTCCCTCTCAAGAAGCTCTCGAATGCGGCTCTGCAGTACTGGTACATCTCCAGCGGGCCCCCAATTCCGTCCTACGTCGGTCCAAAACGCTAGCTGTGACGGAGGGCCCGAGCGGAACTCGGGGGCGGCCACCCACTTTGTGCCTCTGGGAGCCATGCCATAAAACCACCTCCGTTGCCATACATCGGATACTTCTGGGAAAGAACCCTCTGGCCATGGGGTATCGGCGTTCCTGCTTATTACGACACCTCCACACTCTGCATGTCGCCCCTCGATCATCTTCGGCTTCACATGGAAGGTCTTGAGCCATAAGCCGAAGTGTGGGGTGACATGGAGGAAGGCCTCACACACTATAATGAACGACGAGATATGGAGGATGGCGTCCGGAGCTAGATCATGAAAGTCCAATCCATAATAAAACATGTCACGTTGTCTAGAAAGTTGCTAGAAGATTGCATTTGTGAAGTATTATTCTCTCTATGGCGATATGTGAGGATCATTTTGTGGATCCGGACACGGTTTAAGTGTTTGATAATTACCTTCGAGTATTCGGAAAAGGAACCCGCCCTGCAATACTAAAGACAAGACTGCGCGCCGGACTCATCATCATTGAAGCCTGGTTCAGGGGCTACTGAGGGAGTCCTGAATTAGGGGTATCCGGACAGCCGGACTATATACATCGTCCGGACTATCGAAGCATGAAGATACAAGACTCAAGACTCCGTCCCGTGTCCGGATGGAACTCTCCTTGGCATGGAAGGCAAGCTTGGCAATCTGGATGTTGTATTTCCTTTCTTGTAACCGACTCCATGTAAACCCTAGCCCTCTCCGGTGTCTATATAAACCGAAGAGGTTGGTCCTTAGAAGACCGATCACAATTACAATCATACCATCATAGGCTAGCTTCTAGGGTTTAGCCTCTACGATCTCGTGGTAGATCTACTCTTGTACTACTCATATCTTCAATATTAATCAAGCAGGAAGTAGGGTTTTACCTTCATCGAGAGGGCCCGAACCTGGGTAAACATTGTGTCCCTTGCTTCCTGTTACCATCGGCCTAGAGGCACAGATCGGGACCCCCTACCCGAGATCCGCCGGTTTTGACACCGACACCCGTGGCCACCAAATTCAACCCATGGTTGGCCTGCCGGATCACTCTCGATCGTAGGGATCATTCGACTAGTATCCGGCATGGAGGATCGGCTGCCTTGGTGCTCGACCCAATAATCAACGGATACCATCTCACCCGAGTCCTTATGGACAGCGGCAATAGTCTTAATCTGATATATCAGGACACTGTTTGCAAGATGGGGATAGACCCGTCAAGAATCAGCCAAAGCAGTACTACCTTTAAAGGAGTAATACTAGGCATAGAGGCCCGCTATACGGGCTCTCCAACACTAGAGGTTGTATTCGGTTCGCCCGACAACTTCCGAAGAGAAGAACTAATCTTCGACATCGCTCCATTCCGAAGAGGATACAATGCACTACTCGGAAGAACGGCCTTCGCTCGTTTCAATGCAATTCCGCATTACGCTTATCTTAAACTCAAGATGCCCGGTCCACGTGGCATCATCACAATTAGCGGTAATACAGAGCATTCCTTATGTGCGGAAGAATATGTGGCGGCTCTAGCAGCCGAACACTGAACGTCCTCTCCAACCAGAATAAATGATCGGTCGTCAAGACCGCGGACACGGTTAGATGAGTCCGGCGCACCACTACTTCTAGCGGCCTAGATAAACCTGAGCTTGGGTCGATGGATATACCCCCATAGGTGGTGCTAGGGGCTGCTTGCATGTAAAAAGGCCCATAGTTCAGCTTGACCCTATCACTACAGGAATCAGCTACTTTGCCGTCTGTCACGGCGGACGGCAAAGGCCTTTGCCGTCAGCCGCGGACAGCAAAAGGCTCCGGCAAAGTAGGCTACGGTAAACAACTACTTTGTCGTCTGCTTCCTGGCGGCTGACGGCAAAGAGAGCGGACGGCAATAATTGCGCTGTCAGTCTGTTAAGTGGCTAACGGCAGGCCTTTGTCGTCCGCCGCTGACCGCAAAATTTCTAGTGTCTTTGTCGTCCGCCATATGATGTCATCTACACGTCACTACATGGCAGGTTCTTTGCCGTCTATCACTGATGGCAAAGTGCAGGTTCTTTGCCGTCCACCACTGATGGCAAAGTCTTTGCCGTCTGCTACTGTAGGCAAACTGACCAAATGGGTCAGCTCCCAGGAAGCACAGCTAGATGCCACGTGTCTTCTTTGCCGTCCGCGGCAGACGGCAAAGAGCCCGTTGCCGTCGGTGGCAGATGGCAAAGAGCCTGCATATTGGCTCTTTTATCTGTTTTTTATTAAATCCAACAATTTTCATCACAAATATATATGACATATATAGATATATTTCAAAAGGCCATTACAGAGCAAACATATAAGATATCCAACACATAACTTCATCATCCAACCATATATATTACATGCATAGTTCCATCATACATAACAAGTTCAACATAGAGGCATCCAACCATATATATTACAATAGTTTCATCCAACGATACATGCATAGTTCAACGATACAAAAGAAACAGAGAAAAGGATAAGGAGCACTCCATCTATGCAAGCTTTCGTCAAGTGAATGAAATCTGCAAAATGAAAAATAAGAAAGTTAGAACAAGAAGAGTAGAACAAGAAGAAGAGTAGAACAAGAAGAAGACTAGAACAAGAAGAGTAGAACAAGAAGAAGACTAGAACAAGAAGAGTATATCATTTATGAGCTAACTTACGTGAAATGGATCATATATGAGCTAACTAAGTTGAAATGGGTCGTTTATGAGCTAGCTAAGGTGAAATGGATCATTTATGAGCTAACTTAGTTGAAATGGGTCGTTTATGAGCTAACTAAGGTCAAATGGATCGTTTTTGAGGTAACTAAGGTGAAATGGATCGTTTTTTAGCTAACTTAGGTGAAATGGATCATTTATGAGCTAACTTAGTTGAAATGGATCGTTTTTGAGCTAACTTAGGTGAAATGGATCATTTATGAGCTAATTTAGTTGAAATGGATCTTTTTGAGCTAACTTAGGTGAAATGGATCATTTAAGAGCTAATTTAGGTAAAATGGATCGTTTTTTAGCTAACTTGGTGAAATGGATCGTTTATGAGCTAAATTAGTTGAAATTGATCGTTTATGAGATAACCTAGGTAAGATGGGTCATTTTGGAGTTAACCTAGGTGAAATGGGTCATTTTAAAGCTAACGTAGGTAAAATGGATCATTTAGGAGCTAATCTAGGTAAAATGGGTCATTTTTGAGCTAACTTGGATGAACTGGATCATTTATAAGCTAACCTAGGTAAAATGGGTCATTTTAGAGCTAACTTAGGTAAAATGGATCGTCTATGAGCTAACTAAGCTAATTATGCAATTTTTGACATAAGTAAGCTAAGTAAAGATTGTTTTAGAGCTAACTTAGGTAAAATGGATGGTTTTGGAGGTCAGTAAGCTTATTAAGTCATTTTGGAGGAGAAGAAGCTAAGTCTAGGTCATTATGGTAAGCATTGGAGGAAATAAAGCTAAGTCTAGGTCTTTATGCATGTGTTAAGCAAAACACTAGATAAACTTACCAAGATCCAGGAGGTGTAGGAGCGGGGTGGCTCGTGTCGGTAGCTGGAGAAGGATCGTGCGATGCTTGTCTGGAGTTACGCTGCACCAAAGATCATTTCCAATGTCTTGTTAGCATGATGACACTCAAATGTTAAGACTAGCAAGTAATGTCCAGTCAAATAAAACTCACCGTGGTCCCAGGAGCAATCACTGGCATCGGCGGAGCGGTCTGACCTGTCTTCTCGCACACAGACTGCACATTTGGTTTTGACGACTCAGTCATACTAGTTAGTAATGAGACAAACACTACATGAATGTTTTGGCTAATCTGCAGAAGAAACTTACCACAAGGAGCTCGTACATGGCCCTTGCCTGCATGTCATTCCGTGCCCTCTCCTCCTCCATCATCTTTGTCGTCCTCTCCTCCAACTCCCGCTGCCTCTCCGGCGCCTCCGCCAAAAGTTTCTCCGTTCTATCTCTCTCACTCTGTATAGCAGCCTGCAACACCACTCACATGACCATTTGTAATCATTGATGGAAGCACACACAATGTAATGGAGAAAGATAACTGAGTACGTATCACTAACCTTGATGGCGAGTTGCACTGGCCGTTCACGAGGCCTTATCTCAGGAGCGGAGCTTGACTGGCGCGCCTTGATCTCCGGGAGAGTGCTAGGACAACGGATAAGTCCATCTCCAATGGCTATGGAGCCATGGAACCTCCCACCACCAGATATCATCAACAGCTCTGGATCAATGGGACCCTGGCTCGGGTTAAAGTCCTCCCCTTTCCTCGCCTTCCCCTCATCTCTATATCTCACGAGCTTGTTGTGGGAGGAGATGTTGGTGAAGTTGTTTGCATCATCGAGGTCAGACTGAGAGAAAGCCTTGACTTTCTTGAAAGAGGTAGTGTGGGCCATGGCATACAGGTCGTACACCTCTGGCACCTTATCCGCCTTATTGTACCGTGCCTGAAAGAGAGAAACAATGAAAATTAGTAATTAAAGGGCTCAAGCTAGCATGATGAATGAATTGCATGAATCATGAAGCAAACCACATACCCAGTTGCGCCCGAACTGATATAAGTTGGAGCTGCCTTGATGGTGTGGCACACCTTCCATTTGGGCATGTTTGTCCTTGGCCTCGTTGTGGAGGGCTAGCCATTGTTTTGAGCACCACTCATGGACCAACACCTCCCAACAATCCATCCGATCCGCACACCATCTCGGAGGCTCCTCAGTTACCGAAGAACACTAACGGGGATTTTGGTCTGTGTCTTCTCACCCATACCGTGGTCTACCACAATATACCTGGAAGACTTGCAAATGGGACAATAGTTCAAGTCCGCATAGTCAAGCCTAAATAAGGCACATCCTTTCTCACAGGCATGTATCTTCTCACAGGGCATCTTCAGTGCACGGAGGATTTTGTCCGACTGGTACAGGTTTGCAGGCATTACATGGCCTTTGGGTAGAAAGCATCCAAATACTGTCATAATTGCGTCATAGCATTCTCTGCCCAAGTTGAACTGAGCCTTCAGAGCCATTATTTGTGAGATGGCATCCAACTGATAAAGCTCAGTGTGCTCGTGGAGCGGACGTTTCGAAGACTCCAACATTTCATTGAAGGCCTTTGCAGATTCCTCCATCTCCTCGTCCGAATCCCGAGCATCATCATAGCCTTGCACCATGTTTTCCATCCTGGTACCATGCTCGTCGGTGCGATGACGATCCACCTCAGCTCGGTCACGTTGGGCAGACTCACCATGAAATGTCCACACCGTATAATCGGGCGTAAAACCACTCTTCTGCAGGTGTTTGCCCATTTCAGCCTCTGTCTTCTTTTCCCAATTGCCGCACCGGAAACAGGGGCACCAGGTTTTCTTTTGGCCATTTGCAAATGCGGCTTGCACAAACCCCTTAGTTTTTGTGAACCATTCAGCACTCTATTTGTTCTGACCAGTGTGACCGGTATACATCCAAGCACGGTCACTCATCTTGACTTTCAGAGCTACTGGACACACAACAATTATATATGTAATTCACCATGTATATATTCATCAGTTGATCTACTTTGTCAATTTTATTACGTCCATGCAACCTACACTCTAATAGGTAATGATAGGTCCTAATCCCACCCGTGTATGTGTAGATTGGGTTCATTTTCCCATGCTATGCTCCGGATCCGACGCAAAATTTCGGCAGCACCTCCCCGCTGTTCTCCTGATATACGTCTTTGCAATAAACAGAGAGGATGTGTACCCGGAGAACAACAGGGGAGGCACTAAAGAAATATATGCGTCGGATCCGGAGCAAAGCATATGGGAAAACGAACCCAATCTACACATACTCGGGCTGTCCATGGATAGCGTTGGACAATTCGAAAGAATCAAGGTTATAAATATGCAAATGCATGCATATTTATAACTATGACGCTTTCGAACGGGAGACACATATTGGTTACGCATACTGATGATTCAAGACACATATATAGCTAGCTATCAAGTTTCATCGGAATAGATCAAATAATTAATGGGGGAGGAGGACTTGTCATTTGTGCTCACCCACGAACGAAGGGGCAGAGCTCGTCAAACGCACGGCGAGGTCGTCGAACACCAAACCTCGCAGCGATGAAACAACTGTACATTTAAAACTACATGATCAACACAATTATATATGATGTTTTTCATAACAAAATCGAAAAATATATGACCTAACTAATAATTCACAAATATATGACCCCGTTGGCCTCTGGAAGGCCAAAGAACACCTTTTCGGGAGGTGTCGGTGGTCGGGGTGTCCTGTCGGTGTTGGGGTGCCATGTCGGGGTCGGGGTGCTGTTTCAGGGTCGGGGGGTCAGGGTGTCGTGTCGATGTCGGGGTAGTGCCGTGTCGGTGTCGGGGTGTTGTTTCGGGGTCGGGGTGTGGTGTCGGGGTCAGGGT
>NC_041393.1:729275118-729328819 GCF_002162155.2 Triticum dicoccoides | reverse complement strand
TTTGCCGTCCGCCTTCTTGCTCTTTGCCGTCCGCTAGCGAACGACAAAGAGGGGGCCCATTAGGTTTTTTTTTGCAGCTCGTCAGTGGGGCCCCTCCCTCTTTGCCGTCCGCTAGCCGACGGCAAAGAATCTTTGCCGTCCGCTAGCTGGCGGCAAAGAACTGGCTGATGGCAAACTTGGTCTTTGCCATCAGCCAGTTCTTTGCCGTCCGCTTTTTGGAAGTTGATGGCAAAGAGCTTCTTTGTTGTCCGCTAGCGGACGGCAAAGAACTGGCAGATGGCAAAGTAGCTGATTCCAGTAGTGTATTAATACAGTAATAGATAGCATTTTCATGGTTCATTAATAATAACCAACTTTTAGCACGAGTCTTTCACCTGGGTTTTTACTTTTTACAGATGATCATCGTGCTACACCCTTCCAGGATATGGCACAATGGAGACAAAGGCGCAGACGTGCAGCAGGGCCCCGCTCAAAGGTTTCTTTTTAGATTAAGACCCTGTGTAAACCTTTCTTATTGTCTCTTGTTGCTTCACACCCTCCGGGCACTTAAAAACAATTGAGAGGGATATTGGCGTTATTGGCATTTTGTCACACCAGATTAATGCATGTACCTGGAAATTCAGGGCTCATTATCAAGGGCGGTACTCAGCCCAGTATATGTTGTAAAGTCCAAATACCTTCGGGAGTGTTCGGCATCGCGAGTTAGGCCTTATATGCATCAACTCCGAATCATGTCTTTGGTCAATAGTTGGGTTTGCCAGGCTCCCGTGTTTTGCTACCTTATGCTCCGTTCTATCAGCTAAGGTGGCACCGGGAGAACTACTGCGATCGTACCCTGGTTCACCTAGATGAGCACGTCAGTAGAGAAAGCCAAAAACTGACTGTCATGATAAAGCGAGAGACTGGTCAACCACTCGATGACTTAGGGGAATTTTCGGGATTCCCCCGCCTTAACGAAGGACCAGTTTCCTGGTCACGTATGTAAGTGCACCGTATTCGGATGAACACGGACGTAGCAGGGGTTATATAGTAGCCCCATCGTCAAACTCCTATGGCTAAGTGAAAGTGTTAAAGCTATATAGTCTGATTGCCTTGTTCGCCGCGCTATCACCTCCTTAACGGACCAAGACGTTGGATCAAGTGTGATTATGCGCTTTACCGAACACCCCCGCATTATGTGCGTGGGGGCTGAAGCCGATGACTGCATACTTTTAGGTTATATAAATACATATATAAACCGCCGCACAGGCGGCACCACAATACTTTACGGGCAAAAGTATAAATATAGCCTCTATTATCAAATAGCATTGTTTTTACAATCAAGATACATGTCACTTGAACATGGTACTCTTCTAGCATCGAGCCTCTATTAAATAGGCGCCTTCTAGGACTTCTTCAAAATAGTGCTCGGGCGAGTCCTGGCCTCCGGTCGGACCCCTGGTTGCAATAGCGGTCGTCTCCATCCTTGCCCAGTATGTCTTAACACGGGCAAGAGTCATCCGCGCACCATCTACGCACGCCGACCTCTTTACAGCGTCGATATGCGGCATAGCACAAAGAAATCATTGCACTAAACAAAGGTAACTATCTGGACTTGGTTCCTTCGGCCAAAGATGATCCACAACAGACCTCATGGCAAGCCCGGACAACCTATGGAGCTCGGCCCAGTCGGCCATTTGTTCATTCAATAGCAGCAGACGCTTTGGAGCACTGAACTGCGACCAGAACAACCTTTCCACCTCATGATCTTACTGATCCTTGAAATACTCAGTCGCATTAGTAGAACTCTTTCCTAAAACCAAGTATGCGTCTACAGCACTCCATAATTGATCCAGAGGGGCAAACTTCAGATCTCCGAACTTCGTCCGCAACAAAAAGGGCTTCCCAGCCGTGATATCTCCGGCTTGACGAAGCTCCTCCCTTGTCGCTCTGATTTCAGAGCGAGTTTCCTTGGCTGCTTCCAACACCTTCTTTAGGTCAGCCGCTTTTGCTTGGCTTTCCTTTTCGAGGAGCTCATATCGGCCGGCGGCATCCTTCAGCTCAACAGCCATCTTAGCTATTTTATCTTCGCTCTGGCGATGAGCGGCCTATTCGGCTTTTAAATCTTTGACCGCCTTTAGGGTGGCCGCATCGCTTCTCCTGGCTTGTTCCTTGGCTTGGGCAAGTTCTGCCCGAAGGGTCTCCACAACGGCGGCTCCATCTACAGTCAAAGCATATTATAGGTACTAGCATCATGCTCCTCTTAATATTTGCTGACCGCATGAATATACATACCTTGTGCCTCGCCAAGCCGCTTGTTCACAAGCGTGATGTCGGCATCCGCCACTTCAAGCAGCCGCCTCAATTCGGCAAAATCAGCAGTCTGGTCAACCGCCGGATGAGGGAGCCCTGGATTAGGCGGTATCCGGACAGCCGGACTATATACTTTGGCCAGACTGTTGGACTATGAAGATACAAGACTCAAGACTTCGTCCCGTGTCCGGATGGGACTCTCCTTTGCGTGGAAGACAAGGTTGGCGATTCAGATGTTAGATCTCCTTCTTTGTAACCGACTTTGTGTAACCCTAGCCCCCTCCGGTGTCTATATAAACTGGAGGGTTTAGTCCATAGGATGAAGACAATCAGAATCATAGGCTAGCTCCTAGGGTTTAGCCTCTACGATCTCGTGGTAGATCAACTCTTGTAATACTCATATCATCAAGATCAATCAAGCAGGAAGTAGGGTATTACCTCCATCGAGAGGGCCCGAACCTGGGTAAAACATCATGTCCCCTGCCTCCTGTTACCATTAGCCTTAGACGCACTGTTCGGGACCCCCTACCCGAGATCCACCGGTTTTGACATCGACATTGGTGCTTTCATTGAGAGTTCCTCTGTGTCTTTGCTACAAGGCTTGATGGCTCCTTCTTCATGTTTGGCGGCTTCGCACTGCGGGCCAATTCGCTTGGCCATCTCAAACAGATTGACAGCTACGCCCTGATACGTCTCCAATGTATCTATAATTTTTGATTGTTCCATGCTATTATATTACCCCTTTTGGATATTTATGGGCTTTATTTTACACATTTATATCATTTTTGGGACTAACCTACTAACTGGAGGCCCAGCCCATATTGCTGTTTTTTTTGCCTATTTCAGTATTTCGAAGAAAAGGAATATCAAACGGAGTCCAAACGGAGTGAAACCTTCGGGAGCGTGATTTTTGGAACAAACATGATCCAGAGGACTTGGAGTGCATGTCAAGAAGCAGCCGAGGCGGCCACGAGAGGGTAGGGCGCCCCCCTATAGGGCGCGCCCCCTATCTCGTGGGCCCCTCAGGCGGCCACCGACGTACTTCTTCCTCCTATATAAGCCTACGTACCCCGAAAACATCCAGGGAGCCAATGAAACACAATTTCCACCGCCGTAACCTTCTGTATCCGCGAGATCCCATCTTGGAGCCTTCGCCGGCGCTCTGTCAGAGGGGGAATTGACCATGGAGGGCTTCTACATCAACACCATAGCCCCTCCGATGAGTTGTGAGTAGTTTACCACAGACCTTCGGGTCCATAGTTATTAACTAGATGGCTTCCTCTCTCTTTTTGGATCCCAATACAATGTTCTCCCCCTTTCTTGTGGAGATCTATTCAATGTAAACTCTTTTTGCGGTGTGTTTGTCGAGTTCTGATGAATTGTGGGTTTATGATCAAGTTTATCTATGAGAAATATTTGAATCTCCTCTGAATTCTTTTATGTATGATTGAGTGATCTTTGCAAGTCTCTTCGAATTATCAGTTTGGTTTGGCCTACTAGATTGATCTTTCTTGCCATGGGGGAAGTGCTTAGCTTTGGGTTCAATCTTGAGGTGTCCTTTTCCATTGACAGCAGGGGCAGCAAGGCATGCATTGTATTGTTGCCATCGAGGATAAAAAGATGGGGTTTATATCATATTGCTTGAGTTTATCCATCTACATCATGTCATCTTGCTTAATGCATTACTCTGTAGAATCGCGGGCAAGTAACATACCGATGACAAAGGGAATGACGTATGTTGTCATTGCGGTTTGACCGATAAAGATCTTCGTAGAATATGTAGGAACCAATATGAGCATCCAGGTTCTGATGTTGGTTATTGACCGGAGATATGTCTCGGTCATGTCTACATAGTTCTCGAACCCATAGGGTCCGCACGCTTAACATTCGATGACGATTTGTATTATGAGTTATGTTTTTTTGGTGATCAAAGATTGTTCGGAGTCCCGGATGATATTACGAACACGATGCGGAGTCTCAAAATGGTCGAGAGGTAAAGATTGATATATTGGGCAATAGTATTTGGACACCAGAATGGTTTCAGAGCGTTTCGGATATTTTCGGAGTATCGTGGGGTTGCCGGAACCCCCCTCCCCCCTGGAAAGTAATGGGTCTACATGGGCCATAGGGGAAAGAGAGGGGAGCCCGCAAGGGGTGCCCCCCCATGGGCTGTCCAAATTGGACAAGGGGAAGGGGGCGCGGCCCCCCTTTCCTTCTCCCTCTCCCTCTCCTTCCCTTTTACCCCTCCGAAAGAAAGGAAGGGAGACGACTTGGACTAGGAGTCCTAGTCGGTTTCCCCTCCCCATGGCGCGCCCCATAGGGCCGGCGGCCTCCTCCCCTCCTCTTTTATATATGGGGGCAGGGGGGTGATACGTCTCCAATGTATCTATAATTTTTTATTGTTCCATGATATTATATTACCCCTATTGGATGTTTATGGGCTTTACTTTACACATTTATATCATTTTTGGGACTAACCTTCTAACCGGAGGCCCTGCCCATATTGCTGTTTTTTTGCCTATTTCAGTATTTCGAAGAAAAGGAATATCAAACGGAGTCCAAACGGAATGAAACCTTCGGGAGCATGATTTTTGGAACGAACATGATCCGGAGAGCTTGGAGTGCATATCAAGAAGCTTCCGAGGGCCCCATGAGATAGGGGGCCGCCCCCTGTAGGGCACGCCCCCTGTCCCGTGGGCCCCTCGGGCGGCCACCGACGTACATCTTCCACCTATATATACCTACGTACCTCGAAAACATCCAGGAGCACCACGAAGCACAATTTCCACCGCCGTAACCTTCTGTATCCGTGAGATCTCATCTTGGAGCCTTCGCCGGCACTCTGCCGGAGGGGGAATCGACCACGAAGGGCTTCTACATCAACATCCTTGCCCCTCCGATGAGTTGTGAGTAGTTTACCACAGACCTACAGGTCCATAGTTATTAGCTAGATGGCTTCTTCTCTCTTTATGGATCTCAACACAATGTTCTCCCCCTCTCTTGTGGAGATCTATTCGATGTAAACTCTTTTTGCGGTGTGTTTATCGAGATCCAATGAATTGTGGGTTTATGATCAAGTTTATCTATGAATAATATTTTAATCTTCTCTGAATTCTTTTATGTATGATTGAGTTATCTTTGCAAGTCTCTTCGAATTATCAGTTTGGTTTGGCCTACTAGATTGGTCTTTCTTGCCATGGGAGAAGTGCTTAGCTTTGGGTTCAATCTTGCGGTGTCCTTACCCAGTGACGGAAAGGGATGCAAGGCACGTATTGCATTGTTTCCATCGAGGATAACAAGATGGGGTTTATATTATATTGCATGTGTTTATCCCTCTACATCACGCCATCTTGCTTAATGCGTTACTCTGTTCTTATGAACTTTATACTCTAGATGCAGGCAGGAGTCGGTCGATGTGTGGAGTAATAGTAGTAGATGCAGGCAGGACTCGGTCCACTTTTCACGGATGTGATGCCTATATACATAATCATGGCTATATAATCTCATAATTATTCGCTTTTCTATCAATTGCTCGACAGTAATTTGTTCACCCACCGTAATACTTATGCTATCTTGAGAGAAGCATCTAGTGAAACCCATGGCCCCCGGGTCTATGTTTTATCATATTTACTTCCAATCTATTTTTATTTGCATCTTTGCTTTTTCCATCTATATTATAAAATACCAAAAAAATATTTATATTATCATACTATCTCTATCAGATCTCACTTTCACAAGTGGCCGTGAATGGATTGACAACCCCTTTATTGCGTTGGTTGCGAGATCTTTGTTTGTTTGTGTAGGTGCGTGGGACTTTTGAGGAGCCTCCTACTGGATTGATACCTTCGTTCTCAGAAACTGAGGGAAATACTTACGCTACTATTGCTGCATCACCCTTTCCTCTTCAAGGAAAACCAACGCAAGCTCAAGACGTAGCAAGAAGGATTTCTGGCGCCGTTGCCGTGGAGGTCTTCGCTCAAGTCAAGACATACCAAGTACCAATCCCAAACTCATCTCCCTCGCATTTACATTATTTGCCATTTGCCTCTCATTTTCCTCTCCCCCACTTCACCCTTGCCGTTTTATTTGCCCTCTCTTTCCCAATCTCCTCCGCTCTTTTCCGTTTGCCTTCCCATTGCCATGGCCGAATCAAAAAGAACAAAGGGCCCTTTCCTAGGTTCTAGTACCTTGGATAACCCCTCTATCCTCTCTAAGCTCATGAATAATGATCCTATAGAAAGACCCACCGGGGTCACCAATGTGAGCTTAAATATTTTTATGAGGATGACTCTAGAATTTTCCGTTATTTACTTGATGAGTCTTTAAAAGATGCTTGGGATAGGTTATTAAGGATTCGGGCTAGCTATGTGGCACAATATCAAATTGAAGTTTACCTAAAAAGTTTCTATGTTGACTTGCCCTCTTCTTTCAAACAAGTTTTAGGCACTATTTTTGAAGAAGGTTTTCTTGAAGGGGATGCTATAGATAACTATGAAAAAATTAAAACCATATTTGGGCACCCTATGAATGATAAGGTTGAATCAACTACTCTCTTGTGCTTTTATCAAAATGAAATTATCAAAGAGATGAAGTCTAGCTTAGAGGCAAGCTTCTGTAACGTGCTTAATCTTACTTCATCCATTAATGGCAATGTGCTTACCATAAATAGAAGAATGAATGCCATAGAAAAGAGATCCTCTTTTTCCTTTCCTAGTGCCAAAGATGGCACTACTTAGATCTATCTTCGCTTTTATGCCTAGCTAGGGGCGTTAAACGATAGCGCTAGTTGGGAGGCAACCCAATTTTCTTTGTGTTTTTTGTTTTTGTTCCTGTTTAGTAATAAATTTTGCATCTACCTTCTGTTTATATGTGTTTTTATCTTTTAATTAGTGTTTGTGCCAAGTAGAACCTATAGGATAACCTATGATGATAGTTGATTTGATTCTGCTGAAAAACAGAAACTTTGCACGCACGAATTTAGTTTTGTTAAATCACAGAAACGTGATTTTGCGTTGATTCTTATTGCTCATGATGAATATACAAATTGTCCAGGAATTCCTATTTAGGTAGGATTTTTAGAGTTCCAGAAGTTTGAGTTAGTTACAGATTGTCACAGACTGTTCTGTTTTTGACAGATTCTGTTTTCGTGTGTTGTTTGCTTATTTTGATGCATCTATGGCTAGTAAAATAGTTTATAAACCATAGAGAAGTTGGAATACAGTAGGTTTAACACCAAAATAAATAAAGAATGAGTTCATTACAGTACCTTATGTGGTGGTTTTGTTTTCTTTCACTAATGGAGCTTAAAAGATTTCCTGTTGAGTTTTGTGTTGTGAAGTTTTCAAGTTTTGGGTAAAGCTTTTATGTACTATGGAATAAGGAGTGGCAAGAGACTAGGCTTGGGGATTCCCATGGCACCCCAAGATATTCGAGGATATCCAAAAGCCTAAGCTTGGGGATGCCCCGGGAAGGCATCCCCTCTTTCGTCTTTGTTCATTGGTAACTTTACTTGGAGCTATATTTTATTCGCCACATGATATGTGTTTTGCTTGGAGAGTCGTGTATTATATTAGTCTTTGCTTTTTAGTTTACCACAATCATCCTTGCTGTACACACCTTTTGTGAGAAGCCCACTTGATTAGAATTTTCTAGAATACTCTATGTGCTTCACTTATATCTTTTGAGCTTGATAGTTTTTGCTCTAGTGCTTCACTTATATTATTTTGAGAGTCTTTTAGAACAGCATGGTATTTGCTATGGTTACAAATTTGGTCCTAGAATGATGAGGATCCAAGTTGGGTATAATAAAAACTATCATAGAAAGTGAATTGGATGCTATGATCAATTTGATGCTTGATAATTGTTTTGAGATATGGAGGTAGTGATATAAAAGTCATGCTAGTTGAGGTGATTATGAAAAATGCTTGTGTTGAGGGTTGTGATTCCCGTAGCATGCACGTATGGTGAACCGCTTTGTGATGAAGTTGGAGCACAATTTTATTTATTGATTGTCTTCCTTATGAGTGGCGGTCGGGGACGAGCGATGGTCTTTTCCTACCAATCTATCCCCCTAGGAGCATGCGTGTAGTGCTTTGTTTTTTATGACTTCTAAATTTTTGCAATAAGTATATGAGTTCTTTTGACTAATGTTGAGTCCATGGATTATACGCACCCTCACCCTTCCATCATTGCTAGCCTCCCTTGTGTCGCGCAACTTTCACCGTTACTATACACCCACCATATACCTTCCTCAAAACAGCCACCTTACCTACCTATTAAGGCATTTCCATAGCCATTCCGAGATATATTGCCATGCAAATTTCCCCCGTTCCGTTCATATGACACACATTACTTTTTTCATATTGCTCTTTGCATGATCATGTAGTTGACATTGTATTTATGGCAAGGCCACCTTCATAATTTTCATACATGTCACTCTTGATTCATTGCATATCCCGGTACACCGCCAGAGGCATTCATATAGAGTCATATCTTGTTCTAGCTTTGAGTTGTAATTCTTGAGTTGTAAATCCATAAAAGTGTGATGATCTTCATTATTAGAGCATTGTTCCAGTGAGGAAAGGATGATGGAGACTATGATTCCCCCACAAGTCGGGATGAGACTTTGGACTTTACAAAAGAAAAAAAAGAGAAAAAAAGAGAAAGGCCAAAAATAGAAAGGCCAAAGAAAGAAAAAAAAGAAAAAAAAAGAAAAAAGAAAATGAGAGAAAAAGAGAGAAGGCACAATGCTACTATCTCTTCTTCCAAACTTGTGCTTCAAGGTAGCACCATGATCTTCATGATAGAGAGTCTCCTATGTTGTCACTTTCATATACTAGTGGGAATTTTTCATTTTAGAACTTGACTTGTATATTCCAATGATGGGCTTCCTCAAAATGCCCTAGGTCTTCGTGAGCTAGCGAGTTGGATGCACACCCACTTAGTTTCTTTTGTTGAGCTTTCATATATTTATAGCTCTAGTGCATCCGTTACATGGCAATCCCTACTCACTCACGTTGATATCTATTAATGGGCATCTCCATAGCCCGTGGACACGCCTAGTTGATGTGAGACTATCTTCTCCTTTTTGTCTTCTCCACAACCACCATTCTATTCCACATATAGTGCTATGTCCATGGCTCATGCTCATGTATTGCGTGAAAGTTGAAAAAGTTTGAGATTATTAAAGTATGAAACAATTTCTTGGCTTGTCATTGGGGTTGTGCATGATTAAATACTTTGTGTGATGAAGATAGAGCAACAGCCAGACTATATGATTTTGTAGGGATAACTTTCTTTGGCCATGTTATTTTGAGAAGACATGATTACTTTGATTAGTATGCTTGAAGTATCACTATTTCTTATGTAAATATGAAATTTTATTTTGAATCATTTGGATCTGAACATTCATGCCCCAATAAAGAAAATTACATTGAGAATTATGCTAGGTAGCATTCCACATCAAAAATTCTGTTTTTTATCATTTACCTACTCGAGGACAAGCAGGAATTAAGCCTGGGGATGCTTGATACGTCTGCAACGTATCTATAATTTTTGACTGTTCCATGCTATTATATTACCCCTTTTGGATGTTTATGGCTTTATTTTAAACACTTATATCATTATTCGGACTAACCTACTAACCGGAGGCCCAGCCCGTATTGCTGTTTTTTTGCCTATTTCAGTATTTCGAACAAAAGGAATATCAAACAGAGTCCAAATAGAATGAAACCTTTGGGAGAATGATTTTTGGAACGAACGTGATCCAGACGACTTGGAGTGCAAGTCAAGAAGCAGCCGAGGCGGCCACGAGAGGATAGGGAGCGCCCCCTATCTCGTGAGCCCCTCGGGCGGCCACCAACGTACTTCTTCCTCCTATATAAGCATACGTACCCCGAAAACATCCAGGAAGCCAACGAAACACAATTTCCACCGCCATAACCTTCTGTATCCGCGAGATCCCATCTTGGAGCCTTCGCCGGCGCTCTGCCCGAGGGGGAATCGACCATGGAGGGCTTCTACATCAACACCATAGCCCCTCCGATGAGTTGTGAGTAGTTTACCACAGACCTTCGGGTCCATAGTTATTAGCTAGATGGCTTCTTCTCTCTTTTTGGATCTCAATACAATGTTCTCCCCCTCTCTTGTGGAGATCTATTGGATGTAAACTCTTTTTGCGGTGTGTTTTTCGAGATCCGATGAATTGTGGGTTTATGATCAAGTTTATCTATGAGAAATATTTGAATCTCCTCCGAATTATTTTATGTATGATTGAGTTATCTTTGCAAGTCTCTTCGAATTATCAGTTTGGTTTGGCCTACTAGATTAATCTTTCTTGCCATGGGAGAAGTGCTTATCTTTGGGTTCAATCTTGCGGTGTCCTTTCCCAGTGATAGCAGGGGCAGCAAGGCACGTATTGTATTGTTGCCATCGAGGATAAAATGATGGGGTTTATATCATATTGCTTGAGTTTATCCCTCTACATCATGTCATCTTGCTTAATGCATTACTCTGTTCTTTATGAACATAATACTCTAGATGCAGGAAGGAGTGGGTCGGTGTGTGGAGCAATAGTAGTAGATGCAGGCGGGATTCGGTCTACTTGTCACGGACGTGATGCCTATATACATGATCATGCCTAGATAATCTCATAATTATTCGCTTTTCTGTCAATTGCTCGACAGTAATTTGTTCACCCATCGTAATACTTATGCTATCTTGAGAGAAGCCTCTAGTGAAACCTATGGCCCCCGGGTCTATCTTTTATCATATTTACTTCCAATCTATTTTTATTTGCATATTTACTTTTTGCATCTATATTATAAAACACCAAAAATATATTTATCTTATCATACTATCTCTATCAGATCTCACTTTCACAAGTGGCCGTGAAGGGATTGACAACCCCTTTATTGCGTTGGTTGTGAGTTCTTTGTTTGTTTGCGTAGGTGCGTGGGACTTTTGAGGAGCCTCCTACTAGATTGATACCTTGGTTCGCAAAAACTAAGGGAAATACTTACGCTACTATTGCTGCATCACCCTTTCCTCTTCAAGGAAAACCAATGCAAGCTCAAGACATAGCACGCCCCTGGCCATCAGGTCAGGTGCGGAAACTTGAACTACACGGCGATATCCTCGGAGACTTGATCTTCGACAGATTCAGGCCTACGCCAGGAGCGCCGAATAGTCACGACGAGCACGGCTTTGATCTATTGTGAGACAATATTCGGGATATCGCACCTACAGTAGCTAGACCTAAATCCGGGGCAGATCGCATCGTCCGAGGACGGGTGGATGGACCCCGCCCCGGAGGCCGCATACTCATCGGCGGTAGAGCCGAACACAGCCTCCACCTCTAAGGAAGTCAGTGTCACCGGACCCCCGGACTTGTGTCCGGCTGTAGGTTCCAGACCGTACGCATCCGGGCCCATCGAGTCCAATTGGGCTCCGGTAATGGAGTTCACCGCTGCGGATATCTTTTAGCACTCGCCCTTCGGCGATATTCTGAATTCATTAAGAGCTCTCTCTTTGTCAGGAGACTCTTGGCCGAACTATGTCCGGCCCGAGTGGGAAGCAGGCGACGAGGAAATTCGTTGACCACCCACCACCCACTTAATTGCCACTGTCGATGATTTGACCGACGTGCTTGAGTTCGACTCCGAAGACATCGACGGTGGGGACGACGATGCAGGAGAAGAACAGGAACCACCGCCAACGGGGCGCTGGACAGCCACCTCCTCGTATGATATATATATGGTGGACACTCCCAAAGAAACCAATGGCGATGAGGCAATAGAAGATAACCCCTTACGGAAGAAATCAAAGCATGGGCATCATCGGTGCCGCTCTAAGCCCCGCCACAGCAATACCGGCACAGGAGACGAAAACAATTCGGATGGTGCCGAAGATGAATACAATCCCGATCAGCCTGCCTTCGAGCAGGCCAAACAGAAAGATGAGCAGGTTAGCCCAGATGAACAGGCGACGGACGTATACTTAGAGAAGGACAATTACTTGGCCCCACCCGAAGACAAGGTGAGCCTCGGCGACGATGAATTCGGCGTGCCTGAGGATCCCGTAGAGCAGGAGCGTTTCAAATGCCGGCTTATGGCCACTTCAAGAAGCCTGAAAAAGAAGCAGCAGCAGCTCCAAGGTGATCAAGATCTGCTCACAGATAGATGGAGTGAAGTTCTGGCAGCCGAGGAATACGGACTCGAGCGCCTCACCAAAGGGTACCCAAAGCACAATTTGCTACCTCAACTGGAGGAGGAGGTCCTAAAGCCCACACCCCGACGCCAATACATCACGGTCCAGGGCATTACGCAGGAAATTCAAGGCATCATCCATAAACCCCAACGCAATAAACACAAGCATCACACAAATAATGATGACACCCAAGACATGGCAGTCGATGCCGAATTCCGCGGCTCCCAGTCTGGTCAGCGGAAGGAGAACAATTCAGGCCGATCTGGCCAGGGCAGCATACTCGACCGCCCATGTCAAATTCATGGTACTCCTGGAATGGCAGCCAATCATACCAATAGAGAATGCCAGATCGTCAAAACAAACCGGTCGGTCGTGCGCCGGAAACAGTAAGAAGGGGTCTCAAAGCTATAAAGACAACGACGAGCCCAGACCATCAAAGATTATGAGGCAAAAGAAAATTCTCGGCAAACCAACAAGGCGAACGTGATAAACACCACCCACATCCCCGAAGGGGAACGAATGTGTACTCCTTGGGACGCCGACTCAACAATACAAGTCACCCCATGGTACAAAAATACGGCCGATCATCTCCGATCACACAGACCGTCCAGCCAATTTCAACCAGGGCAATTCAGTTGCACTTATCCTCGACCCAATAGTTGGTGGGTTCCACCTCACACGAGCCCCTATTGGCATAAACAACAGTCCAAACTTGCTGCCCCAGGACATAGTGCACCAGATAGGTATTGATCGCTCAAGATGTCGTACCAGGTGTAAAGGACAGTTTTATAGGCCCACCACCCTGGAGGTTCTCTTCGGATCACCAAAAAATCACCATGCCGAAGAATAAGTCTTCGACATTTTTCGCTTATACAGTAACTATCACGTACTGCCGGGACGAACCACATTGGCTTGATTCAACACGGTACCACACCATGCCAAGCCCACGTGACATAGTCACACTTACGGGAAAGGCCGAACTCCATCCTGACACTGGAAAGTGTACAGCCGCTGAGGTAGCGAGTTGTGCCTTCCTATCAAACCTCGATTCGACAGCCAACCCCCCGAACACCAACAAAGGAGTCCAAGCTACTTTACGGCTGGATAGCCCGGCTCGACCAGGCTCCAATCAAGCACTCTGGCATAAGCTGCAGAGGGTCCCATGGTTCAACCACCCTATGACACACAAACGTCTCTAAACATTTTCCTTACAGGCTCACTTTTGCGCAGAACAGGACTGGCGACATGGAATCAGCTTGGATGCACAAAGTGGGAATACACAAATATTCCCCAAGAAGACAATCCGGATACACTTCGGATCCGCACACAGCTTCCTCCCGCCTAGTTGCAACAGGTTCTGCCAGCATACCTCCTTTTATAGAATAAACCATACTCATACACATAGACGTGTCACTCCACTACAACATGTAGAGTTATATGACACTTACCGGCCGTCATTCCTCATTGACGCCTTTTTTTCGTCATAACAACACCCACTCATAGTGTCATGCACTACTACGCCAGGGGCTTCATTGTATCGATAATATGGCAACAAAGTCCGGCCACCTTATCAGTCGCTCAGCACCCCGAACTTATAGCACTATATGCATCAGCTCCGAATCATGTCTTGGGTCATTAGTTGGGTTTGCCCGGCTCCCATGTTTTGGTACCTTACGTTCCGCTCTATCGGCTAAGGTAGCGCTGGGAGAACTACTACGATTGTGTCCCAGTTCTTCCGGACGAGCACCTCAGTAGAGAAAGCCGAAAACTGACTGTCATGATACGGTGAGAGCTGGTCAGCTGTTCGAGAGGCTGTAAAATCTTTAAGGATTTATTCCGCATAATGCCATAACAAATGCAGAGTGCGACGGATCGGTCTTCCGATCAGGCGCTGTTAGAGCCCCTCGTACGGTCTTCCGAACACCATGGGCTGCGCCTACCATACTCGAATTCCTATGGCTAAGTGAGAGTGATAAAGCCCTATAGTCCGATTGCCTGTTTCGCTGTGATGAACACCTCCTTCAAGGACCCAAAAATGGGATAAAGAGTGTTCAGGTATGTCCCGAACACCCCCGTACTTTCTACGTGGGGGCAGAAGCCGACGACTGGCCAACTCTCAGGATTCATATATATCAAATGGCCGCACAAGAAGAAAAACTTTTATATAACAGGCAATAAATAATAAAGGTGCTAGCGTTCCGCATTACAAAGGACAGCGTTACTATCTTCAAGGAAATATAACGTCTTTGGTACATTGCTCCGCCACAAGGCGGGCTCCTTTCAGGACACCATCATAATACAATTCGGGCTTGCGGTGCTCCTTCCCCTCTGGCGGTCCCTCAGTCATCAGCTTTTCAGCATCAAGCTTCCCCCAGTGCACTTTCGCACGGGCAAATGCCATTTGTGCACCTTCTATACAGACCGACCGCTTAATGACTTCAAGCCGAGGGCAAGAACCAACAATCCGGTTCATGAGACCGAAGTAACTGCTTGGAATTGGCTCAGCGGGCCACAGTCGGACAACTAAGTCCTTCATGGCTAGTTCGCCCGCCTGGTGCAGTTCGATCAGCTGCTTCAGCTGATCGACAAATGGCACCGGATAATTCGGCAACAAATACTGCGACCAGAAATGCTTTTCCACAGTCTTCTTCTCCTCAGCCCGATAGAATTGAGCAGCATCAGATATGCTACGTGGTAGTTCCGCAAACGCCCCTGGAAAAATAAGAATTCAATTTGTCACTTTGAATTTCTCCTGTTGCTACATAAAATTCGCTTTAAAAAAGTAGCTTTACCAGCCGCAATCCTCGTCGCCTCCTGAATGTCCTTCAGAGCACCTCGGGCTTCCTCCCGAACATCATTTGCGGCTTGGAGAGCTTGGGCAAGTTCGAACTCTTTCCCTGCTAGACTCTGCTCCAAAGTCTCTCTTTTCTTCACGGCCTCCTGGAGCTCTCGTTCAGCTTCAATGACCCTGGCTTCGTGCCTCTCACGAAGAGCCTGCTCCACGGTGGCTTTCTTGTCGGCTTTGGCCATAGCCCTTTTCAGCGCCTCAATTTTGGCATTTGCTCCTAGAGCACACAATATAAATAATTTCATCAGGCACAACTACTCATTTGTGCTAAACTTATCAAGGTTTCAATATACCTTGCTTGTCCTCCAACTTCTTCTTCGCTTAGTCAAGTTCTTCTTTGGCCCTCTCCAGACTCTGCTTTAGTCCGGACACTTCCGAAGTATGAGAGGCGGTCATCGCTACAGACGCCTGTTTATAAACGAAGAGATATATGTCATTAACTGAGTCTCCTGCGAAGCGGAAATTTGATCCCCTGTCCGGTTCTCTCTTTCACCGGACAGTGCATCAGGGGCTACTATCCATACTATGACAATCTTCAAAGGTTCCTAAAACATACCTCAAAGAACTTTATAAGACTAATGCAGGATTCATTCAGTCCACTCTCAGCGGACTGAATCTTTTCAATCACCGCATCCATAAGGGCGCGAGGTTCATCGATGATGGAAGCACTCTTTAGCGCTGTCAATAAGCTGCCCCATAGCTCTGGTTGGAAAGAGGTTGCTGGCAGAGCGGGCTCGCCCCCTTCCGTCAAGGGGGGCTGCCTGCCTGGTCCTAGAGCCTCAAAGTCCTCCGGGACTGTGTCTGGTTGGAAATATGCCCTAGAGGCAATAATAAATAAGTTATTATTATATTTCCTTGTTCATGATAATCGTTTATTATCCATGCTATAATTGTATTGATAGGAAACTCAGATACATGTGTGGATACATAGACACCACCATGTCCCTAGTAAGCCTCTAATTGACTAGCTCGTTGGTCAATAGATGGTTACGGTTTCCTGACCATGGACATTGGATGTCGTTGATAACGGGATCACATCATGAGGAGAATGATGTGATGGACAAGACCCAATCCTAAGCCTAGCACAAAGATCGTAGTTCGTATGCTAAAGCTTTTCTAATGTCAAGTATCATTTCCTTAGACCATGAGATTGTGCAACTCCCGGATACCGTAGGAATGCTTTGGGTGTACCAAACGTCACAATGTAACTGGATGGCTATAAAGGTGCACTACAGGTATCTCTCAAAGTGTCTGTTGGGTTGGCACGAATCGAGACTGGGATTTGTCACTCCGTGTGACGGAGAGGTATCCCTGGGCCCACTCGGTAGGACATCATCACAATGTGCACAATGTGATCAAAGACTTGATCGTGGTATGATGTGTTACAGAACGAGTAAAGAGACTTGCCGGTAACGAGATTGAACAAGGTATCAGCATACCGACGATCGAATCTCGGGCAAGTACAATACCGCTAGACAAAGGGAATTGTATACGGGATTGATTGAGTCCTTGACATCGTGGTTCATCCGATGAGATCATCGTGGAACATGTGGGAGCCAACATGGGTATCCAGATCCCGTTGTTGGTTATTGACCGGAGAACGTCTCAGTCATGTCTGCATGGTTCCCGAACCCGTAGGGTCTACACACTTAAGGTTCGATGACGCTAGGGTTATAAAGGAAGTTTGTATGTGGTTACCAAATGTTGTTCGGAGTCCCGGATGAGATCTCGGACGTCGCGAGGAGTTCCGGAATGGTTCGGAGGTAAAGATTTATATATGGGAAGTCCTGTTTTGGTCACCGGAAAAGTTTCGGGTTTTTCTGGTAACGTACCGGGACCACCGGGAGGGTCCCGGGGGTCCACCAAGTGGGGCCACCATCCCTGGAGGGCTGCATGGGCCAAGTGTGGGAGGGGACCAGCCCCAGATGGGCTGGTGCGCCCCCCACAGGGCCCAAGGCGTAGGGAAGGGTGGGAGGGGGGCAAACCCTAGGGCAGATGGGCCCTAAGGCCCACCCCAGGTGCGCCTCCCCTCTTCCCCCTTCTGGCCGCCACCAGATGGCATCTGGGGGCTGCCGCCACCCCTAGGGAGGGAACCCTAGAGGGGGCGCAGCACCCTCCCCCCTATAAATAGTGGGGGTTTTGGGGCTGCCAGAGACGCGAGATCCTCTCCCTCTTGGCGCAGCCCTACCTCTCTTACTCCTCCTCTCCCGCGGTGCTTGGCGAAGCCCTGCTGGACGACCACACTCCTCCATCGCCACCACGCCGTTATGCTGCTGCTGGATTGAGTCTTCCTCAGCCTCTCCCTTTCACCTTGCTGGATCAAGGCATGGGAGACGTCACTGGGCTGTACGTGTGTTGAACGCGGAGGTGTCGTCCGTTCGGCACTAGGATCTCCGGTGATTTGGATCACGACGAGTACGACTCCTTCAACCCCGTTCTCTTGAACGCTTCCGCTTAGCAATCTACAAGGGTATGTAGATGCACTCTCCTTCCCCTCGTTGCTGGTTTGTCCATAGATAGATCTTGGTGACACATAGGAAAATTTTGGATTTCTGCTATGATCCCCAATAGTGGCATCATGAGCTAGGTCTATTGCATAGATTCTTTGCACGAGTAGAACACAAAGTAGTTGTGTGCGTTGATTTTGTTCAATATGCTTATTGTTACTAGTCCAATCTTGTTTCGACGGTATTGTGGGATGAAGCGGCCCGGACCGACCTTACACGTACTTTTACGTGAGACAGGTTCCACCGACTGACATGCACTTGGTGCATAAGGTGGCTAGCGGGTGCCAGTCTCTCCCACTTTAGTCGGAACGGATTCGATGAAAAGGGTCCTTATGAAGGGTAAATAGCAATTGGCATATCATGTTGTGGTTTTGCATAGGTAAGAAACGTTCTTGCTAGAAACCCATAGCAGCCATGTAAAACATGCAAACAACAATTAGAGGACGTCTAACTTGTTTTTACAGGGTATGCTATGTGATGTGATATGGCCAAGAAGAATGTGATGAATGATATGTGATGTATGAGATTAATCATGTTCTTGTAATAGGAATCACGACTTGCATGTCGATGAGTATGACAACCGGCAGGAGCCATAGGAGTTGTCTTAATTTATTGTATGACCTGCGTGTCATTAAACAACACCATGTAATTACTTTACTTTATTGCTAACCAGTAGCCATAGTAGTAGAAGTAATAAGTTGGCGAGACAACTTCATGGAGACACGATGATGGAGATCATGATTATGGAGATCATGGTGTCATGCCAGTGACGATGATGATCATGGAGCCCCGAAGATGGAGATCAAAAGGAGCAAAATGATATTGGCCATATCATGTCACTATTTGATTGCATGTGATGTTTATCATGTTTATACATCTTATTTGCTTAGAACGACGGTAGTAAATAAGATGATCCCTCATTAAAATTTCAAGGAAGTGTTCCCCCTAACTGTGCACCATTGCGAAAGTTCGTCGTTTCGAAGCACCACGTGATGATCGGGTGTGATAGATTCTTACGTTCACATACAACGGGTGTAAGCCAGATTTACACACGCGAAACACTTAGGTTAACTTGACGAGCCTAGCATGTACAGACATGGCCTCGGAACACAAGAGACCGAAAGGTCGAGCATGAGTCGTATGGTAGATACGATCAACATGAAGATGTTCACCGATGATGACTAGTCCGTCTCACGTGATGATCGGACACGGCTTAGTTGACTCGGATCATGTAATCACTTAGATGACTAGAGGGATGTCTATCTAAGTGGGAGTTCATGAGATGAACTTAATTATCCTGAACATAGTCAAAAGATCTTTGCAAATTATGTCGTAAGCTCGCGCTTTAGTTCCACTGTTTAGATATGTTCCTAGAGAAAATATAGTTGAAAGTTGACAGTAGCGATTATGTGGACAGTAGAAAGCTTATGTCCTTAATGCACCGCTCAGTGTGCTGAACCCCAAACATCGTTTGTGGATGTTGCGAACATCGGACATACACGTTTTGATAACTACGTGATAGTTCAGTTAAACGGTTTAGAGTTGAGGCACCAAAGACGTTTTTCGAAATGTCACGGAACATATGAGATGTTTCGAGGGATGAAATTGGGATTTCATTTTCACGTCAAGAGGTATAAGACCTCCAACGATTTTCTTAGCCTGCAAACTAAGGGAGAAAAGCTCAATCGTTGAGCTTGTGCTTAGACTGTCTGAGTGCAACAATCACTTGAATCGAGTGGGAGTTGATCTTCTAGATGAGATAGTGATGTTTCTCCAAAGTCATTGCCACCAAGCTGCTAGAGCTTCATGATGAACTATAACATATCAGGGATAGATATGATGATCCTTGAGGTATTCGCGATGTTTGACACCGTGAAAGTAGAAATCAAGAAGGAGCATCAATTGTTGATGGTTGGTGAAACCACTACTTTCAAGAAGGGCAAGGGCAAGAAGGGATACTTCATGAAACGGCAAATCAGCTGTTGCTCTAGTGAAGAAACCCAAGGTTGAAACCAAACCCGAGACTAAGTGCTTCTGTAATAAGGGGAACAGTCACTGGAGTTGAATTACCCTAGATACTTGGTAGATGAGAAGGTTGGCAAGGTCGATAGAAGTATATTGGATATACATTATGTTAATGTGTACTTTACTAGTACCCCTAGTAGCACCAGGGTATTAGATACCGGTTCGGTTGCTAAGTGTTAGTAACTCGAAATAAAAGAGCTACTGAATAAACGGAGACTAGCTAAAGGTGAGCTGACGATATGTGTTGGAAGTGTTCCAAGTTTGATGTGATCAAACATCTCATGCTCCCTCTACCATCAATATTATTATTAAACCTGAATAGTTGTCATTTGGTGTTTGCGTTGAGCATAGACATGATTGGATTATGTCTATCGCAATACGGTTATTCATTTAAGGAGAATAATGGTTACTCTATTTATTTGAATAATACCTTCAATGGTCTTGCACCTAAAGGAATGGTTTATTGAATCTCGATCATAGTGATACACATTTTCATGCCAAAAGATATAAGATAGTAATGATAGTACCACTTACTTGTGGCACTGTCACGTAAGTCATATTGGTATAAAACACATGAAGAAGTTCCATGTTGATAGATCTTTGGACTCACTCGTTTTTGAAAAGTTTGAGACATGCGAACCATGTCTATTGGTGAATATGCAAGAAGAAACTCCATGCAGATGGATCGTTTGGACTCTCTTGTTTTTGAATCACTTGAGACATGCAAATCATACCACATGGGCAAGATGACTGAAAAGCCTCGGTTTCAGTAAGATGGAACAAGATAGCAACTTGTTGGAAGTAACACATTTTGATGTGTGCAGTCCAATGAGCGCTGAGGCATGCAGTGAATATCATTATGTTCTTACTTCACAGATGATTCGAGTAGATGTTGAGTATATTTACTTGATGAAACACAAGTCTGAAATATTGAATGGTTCAAGTAATTTCAGAGTGAAGTTGAAGATCATCGTGACAAGAGGATAAAATGTCTATGATATGATCACAGAGATGAGTATCTGAGTTATGAGCTTTGGCACGCATTTAAGACATTGTGGAAATTGTTTCACAATTAATACCGCCTGGAACACCATAGTGTGATGGTGTGTCCGAACATCATAGTTGCACCCTATTGGATATGGTGCGTACCATGGTGTCTCTAATCGAATTACCACTATCGTTCATGGGTTAGGCATTAGAGACAACTGCACTCACTTTAATAGGGCACCACGTAATTCCGTTGAGACGACACCGTTTGAACTATGGTTTGGAGAAACCTAAGTTGTTGTTTCTTAAAAGTTTGGGGCTGCGATGCTTATGTGAAAAAGTTTTAGGTTGATAAGCTCGAACCCAAAGCGGACAAAATGCATCTTCATAGGACACCCAAAACAGTTGGGTATACCTCCTAATTGAGATCCGAAAGCAATAGGGATTGTTTCTTGAATCGGGTCTTTTCTCGAGGAAAAGTTCGTCTCGAAAATTGAGTGGGAGGATGGTGGAGACTTGATGAGGTTATTGAACCATCACTTCAACTAGTGTTTAGCAGGGCACAGGAAGTTGTTCCTATGGCGCCTACACCAATTGAAGTAGAAGCTTATGATAGTGATCATGAAGTTTCGGATCAAGTCACTACTGTACCTCGTAGGGTGACAAGGATGTGTACTACTTCAGAGTGGTACAGTAATCCTGTCTTGAAGGTCATGTTGCTAGACAACAATGAACCTGCGAGCTATGGGGAACCGATGGTGGGCCCATATTCCGACAAATGGTTAGAAGCCATGAAATCCGAGATAGGATCCATGTATCAGAACAAAGCTTGGACTTTGGTGGACTTGCCCGATGATCGGCAAGTCATTGAGATAAATGGACCTTTAAGAAGAAGAGGGATGTGGACGGTAATGTCACCGTCTATGAAGCTCGACTTGTGGCGAAGAGTTTTTCACAAGTTCAAGGAGTTGACTACGATGAGATTTTCTCATCCGTAGCGATGCTCAAGTCCGTCGGAATCATGTTAGCATTAGCTGCATTTATGAAATCTGGCAAATGGATGTCAAAACGAGTTTCCTTACTAGTTTTCGTAAGGAAAGGTTGTATGTGATGCAATCAGAAAGGTTTTGTCGATCCTAAGGATGCTAAAAGGTATGCTAGCTCCAGCGATCCTTCCATGGACTGGAGTAGGCATCTCGGAGTTGGAATATGCACTTTGATCAAATGATCAAAGATTTTAGGTTTATACAAAGTTTATGAGAAACTTGTATTTCCAAAGAAGTGAGTGGGAGCACTATAGAATTTCTGATGAGTATATGTTGTTGACATATTAATGATCAGAAATGATGTAGAATTTCTGGAATGCATGTAGGGTTATTTGAAAGGTGTTTTCCAAGTGAAAAACCTGGATTAAGCTACTTGAACATTGAGCATCAAGATCTATGAGGATAGATCAAAAGCCGCTTAATGGTACTTTCAAATGAGCATATACCTTGACATGATCTTGAAGGTGTTCAAGATGGATCAGTCAAAGAAGGAGTTCTTGCATGAGATGTAAGGTATGAAGTTAAGACTTAAAGCTCGACCACAGCAGAAAAGAGAGAAAGGACGAAGGTCGTCCCCTATGCTTTAGACGTAGGCTCTACAGTATGCTATGCTAAGTACCGCACCTGATGTGTGCCTTGCCACATGTCTGGCAAGAGGGTACAAAGATGATCAAGGAGTGGATCACCAGATAGCAGTCAAAATTGTCCTTGGAGTAATAAGGACATGTTTCTCGATTATGGAGGTGATAAAGAGTTCGGTGTAAAGGGTTACGTCGATGCAAGCTTTAACACCTATCCGAATGACTCTGAGTAGCAAACCGGATACATATAGTGGAGCAACCATTTGGAATAGCTCCAACTGGAGCGCGGAAGCAGCATTTACAATATGACCTAGAGATTTCCGAAGTGCATACGGATCTGAATGTTGCAGACCCGTTGACTAAAACTTCTCTCACAAGCAAAACATGATCAAACCCCAGAACTCATTGAGTCTTAATCACATGATGATGTGAACTAGTTTAGTGACACTAGTGAACTCTTTGGATGTTGGTCACATGGCGATGTGACCTGTGAATGTTAATCACATAGCGATGTGAACTAGATTATTGACTCTAGTGCAAGTGGGAGACTGTTGGATATATGCACTAGAGGCAATAACAAATAAGTTATTATTATATTTCCTTGTTCATGATAATCGTTTATTATCCATGCTATAATTGTATTGATAGGAAACTCAGATACATGTGTGGATACATAGACAACACCATGTCCCTAGTAAGCCTCTAATTGACTAGCTCGTTGATCAATAGATGGTTACGGTTTCCTGACCATGGACATTGGATGTTGTTGATAACGGGATCACATCATTAGGAGAATGATGTGATGGACAAGACCCAATCCTAAGCCTAGCACAAAGATAGTAGTTCGTATGCTAAAGCTTTTCTAATGTCAAGTATCATTAACTTAGACCATGAGATTGTGCAACTCCCGGATACCGTAGGAATGCTTTGGGTGTACCAAACGTCACAACGTAACTTGGTGGCTATAAAGGTGCACTACAGGTATCTCCGAAAGTGTCTGTTGGGTTGGCACGAATCGAGACTGGGATTTGTCACTCCGTGTGACGGAGAGGTATCTCTCGGCCCACTCGGTAGGACATCATCACAATGTGCACAATGTGATCAAAGAGTTGATCGCGGGATGATGTGTTACGGAACGAGTAAAGAGACTTGCCGGTAACGAGATTGAACAAGGTACCGGCATACCGACGATCGACTCTTGGGCAAGTACAATACCGCTAGACAAAGGGAATTGTATACGGGATTGATTGAGTCCTTGACATCGTGGTTCATCCGATGATATCATCGTGGAACATGTGCGAGCCAACATGGGTATCCAGATCCCACTGTTGGTTATTGACCGGAGAACGTCTCGGTCATGTCTGCATGGTTCCCGAACACGTAGGGTCTACACACTTAA
This sequence comes from Triticum dicoccoides, assembly GCF_002162155.2. NCBI lineage: Eukaryota > Viridiplantae > Streptophyta > Magnoliopsida > Poales > Poaceae > Triticum > Triticum dicoccoides. The sequence goes on along the minus strand of NC_041393.1, from coordinate 729,304,928 downwards.
GGTTCGATGACGCTAGGGTTATGAAGGAAGTTTGTATGTGGTTACCGAATGTTGTTCGGAGTCCCGGATGAGATCCCGGACATCACGAGGAGTTCCGGAATGGTCCGGAGGTAAAGATTTATATATGGGAAGTCCTGTTTTGGTCACTGCAAAATTTTCGGGTTTTTCCGGTAACGTACCGGGACCACCGGGAGGGTCTCGGGGGTCCACCAAGTGGGGCCACCATCCCTGGAGGGCTGCATGGGCCAAGTGGGGGAGGGGACCAGCCCCAGATGGGCTGGTGCGCCCCCCCACAGGGCCCAAGGCGCAGGGAAGGGTGGGAGGGGGGCAAACCCTAGGGCAGATGGGCCCTAAGGCCCACCCCAGGTGCGCCTCCCCTCTTCCCCCTTCTGGCCGCCACCAGATGGCATCTGGGGGCTGCCGCCACCCCTGGGGAGGGAACCCTAGAGGGGGCGCAGCCCCCTCCCCTCCCCCTATAAACAGTGGGGGTTTTGGGGCTGCCAGAGACGCGAGATGCTCTCCCTCTTGGCGCAGCCCTACCTCTCTTACTCCTCCTCTCCCGCAGTGCTTGGCGAAGCCTTGCTGGACTACCACGCTCCTCCATCACCACCACGCCGTTGTGCTGCTGCTGGATGGAGTCTTCCTCAACCTCTCCCTTTCACCTTGCTGGATCAAGGCATGGGAGACGTCACCGGGCTGTACGTGTGTTGAACACGGAGGTGCCGTCCGTTCGGCACTAGGATCTCCGGTGATTTGGATCACGACGAGTACGACTCCTTCAACCCTGTTCTCTTGAACGCTTCCGCTTAGCGATCTATAAGGGTATGTAGATGCACTCTCCTTCCCCTCGTTGCTGGTTTCTCCATAGATAGATCTTGATGACACGTAGGAAAATTTTGAATTTCTGCTACGATCCTCAACGTGTCAGAATTTCAAAATTTTCCTACGTGTCACCAAGATCTATCTATGGAGAAACCAGCAACGAGGGGAAGGAGAGTGCAGCTATATACCCTTGTAGATCGCTAAGCGGAAGCGTTCAAGAGAACGGGGTTGAAGGAGTCATACTCGTCGTGATCCAAATCACCGGAGATCCTAGTGCCGAACGGACAGCACCTCCGCGTTCAACACACGTACAGCCCGGTGACGTCTCCCATGCCTTGATCCAGCAAGGAGAGAGGGAGAGGTTGAGGAAGACTCCATCCAGCAGCAGCACAACGATGTGGTGGTGATGGAGGAGCGTAGCAATCCTGCAGGGCTTCGCCAAGTACCGCGGGAGAGGAGGAGTACTTGGGAGAGGGGGAGTGTCAGTGTCAAAACCGGCGGATCTCGGGTAGGGGGTCCCGAACTGTAAGGGACACGATGTTTTACCCAGGTTCGGGCCCTCTTGATGGAGGTAAAACCCTACGTCCTGCTTGATTAATATTGATGATATGTGTTACAAGAGTGGATGTACCACGAGATCGAGGAGGCTAAACCCTAGAAGCTAGCCTATGGTATGATTGTTGTTCGTCCTATGGACTAAAGCCATCCGGTTTATATAGACACTGGAGAGGGCTAGGGTTACACAAAGTCGGTTACAATGGTAGGAGATCTACATATCCGTATCGCCAAGCTTGCCTTCCACGCCAAGGAAAGTCCCATCCGGACACGGGACGAAGTCTTCAATCTTGTATCTTCATAGTCTTGGAGTCCGGCCGACCATGATAGTTCGGCTATCCGGACACCCCCTAGTCCGGGACTCCCTCAGTAGCCCCTGAACCGGGCTTCAGCGACGACGAGTCCGGCGCGTATATTGTCTTCGGCATTGCAAGGCGGGTTCTCCTTCAAACTTCATGTTCCTGTTGAATAGTGTCCGGCTTCCTTATAAATGTTGCGCTCCTTGGCTTCTACGCCCAATAATGGACTTCTTCCATGTGTCGTATGAATGCGAAAAGCTAGGGTATTTTTACATTTTACCCCCTAGCCGTGCGGACGAGCCGCCTATAAGAGAGGCGAGGATCTAGATCCAGCTCACACCATCCTCCATTCGCAAGTTCTCATCGAAGCGCTTCTGACAAAAATCCATTCCATCATGGATAGTCGACACGGCCCCTCCTCTCGCGCTCCCAGCCCTAAGCCAGGAGATTGGGGGAGATGCTCAGTTCCACACAGCGAGCTAGTGGTGCTCCAAACCAAGGGATATCTTCCCCCAGCTTTCATGGTTCCGGTTCGAGCCGGACTGGCCACCTTCAAGGGTGGAAAGCAGGCGGAGAGCGTCCCCAACCCTTCCAAAGGAGAGCGGGTATGCTTCGTCCCTTATCTAATAAGGGGACTCGGATTTCCCATACATCCGTTTCTCCGGGGGCTCCTGGAGTTCTACGGACTCCAGCTTCACCACCTCACACCTGCCTCCATTTTGCACATCGCAGGCTTTGTAGCTCTTTGCGAGCTATTCCTGGGCATCGAGCCCCATTTTGCACTGTGGAAGAGATTCTTTTGCCTTGTACCCCGTTCTTATGAGGGGGTCGATATATCAAGTGGGCGGAGCCGAAATATGGCGCATCGCCGGGACCGGATATCTATCCGGCACCCCGAAGAAGGCGTCCGAAGACTGGCCTTCGGAATGGTTCTACATGGAGGACGCCCCTCTGCCAGATCCAGTTCGGATTGGCCTCCCGGAGTTCAGCAATGCTCCCTTAAAGAAACGCCTGAGTAGGCGCCCGCGGAGCCCTCAACGGGAGGATGATAGGAGCGTCCATTATCTGATGGGCCGGATTAGGTTACTAGCCCACTCCGGATTGACCATGATTGGAATCATGGCCACGTGCATTATGCAAGGGGTGTAGCCACTCCAATATAGGGGCCACCCTATGTGGGATTTAAACGGGGAAGACGACGCCACCCGTCACGGCCGCAGAGGGCCGAGCTCGGCAGCCGATCTGGCAAAGATCCTGTCCGGCTTGTACAAGGCAGAGGCGGAGGACTTTCTCTGCACGAATCCATTGAACGGATTCTCCATGAATAACCCTCGGAGCTGGGTAAGCGGATGTTTATCTACCTGATCCATACTTCCAAAGTCAAGTATTTTACTTTGTGATTTCGACGCAGGAGCTGCACCGGGACGCGGAGGGCATACGAAGCCTAACTCCACAACCCAAGGATCCAGAACAATCCCTTGATCCGACCTCCGAAAAGGATCCGGACATAAAATGTGGAGCTGATTGACGGGGTGTTCCACCAACTTAGCATGGACAATGCCCTAGTCGCCATTACGACTAACTACCCCGGTTTGATTCCGGCCTCCCAGGTGACTACGACCGAGGTCTTGACACCATCATTTGATCCGTGCTCAATTCTGACCATCCTATACTGATGGTGCATCGCAGGATGTGCCTTTAAGGCGGGAAGCCGAACCTGCGGCAGCTGACCAGCAAGGGTCAGTTTGGCCCAGCAGGCGGAAGAGGAGTGCGACGCAAATCGAAACGTCGCCGCAACGGTATGGCGCACCGTTGTTTTTAAGGGAAGGATCCCTATGAGGTATATTAACGCTCATAACTTCTTCCAGGAGAAAGAGCGCTCGCCGGACAATGCTCGGAGAGGTTGCCAATCTAGCCTCCGCCAGCCATGCTCCATCACGTGGTCCGAAAGTGGAGGCGAACACAAGGCAAGAGCTGGATGCTCCTCCGACAGAGGATGCCGACAGGCTGTCCGCCACCCGGTCTGAGGTGGAGAGCGCCATGAATCACAGGCGTCGCCAGACAGTTCTTCATGACGCGTGTTTCTCCCCGGAGGCGTTGAATGCCTTTGATGCGGGAAACGCGCACCTCCGTGCTGCTCAAGATGGTTTAACCAGAGCCACGGAGCAGTATGTGAAGGACATACGGGTAAGTAATTTTAATAGTTATATATGCTAGTAGCCCCCGAGACTTAAAATAGTTAAAATAACTGATTTAAGGATCATTTATTATGCAGGATCTTACGGAGAAGAATACCCACCTGTCCCAGGAGCTCCAAGAGTGCAAGGCCCAACTTGAGGCCGCACTAGCCACCACGGGGGGAGCCACAGAGACCCCCGCTGGTAATATGTACTTCGAAAAAACAAATAGTTAACAAAGTGCGGCGTGTGCGTAAATCTGACAATAATATTGCAGAGGGCGCCGGACTAGATCCGGACAAGCAACAACTATTGCGTCAGCTAAAGGCCGGCGAGAGGGTGCTAATGAAGATGCAACAGGAGAGAAACAAGCTCCAAGATGCCCACACCCAGCTAGGAGAAGAGCTGAAAGGTGTTCGGGCCCAGCTGTCTGGCTCCGTGAAGGAGAATCAGCGGCTTCGTCGCGGCATTTATAGTAAGTGCTTGAGCAAATTCCTTTGAAAAGAAGAATTCGGCGAGGAAGTCGATTGACAGAAATGTGTCTTTAGGTGTGCTCACAGGTCGCCCTGCGGAGGAAATGCCTGGTTCAACGGGTGACCAACTTCCTGAGCTGGTTCAACTGCTCGAACGTGTTCAGCAGGCGATGAGTGGCGTCGTTCAGGCTTTATGGCCTTCCGTCTCCCTACCCGAGGGCCTTGGAGGGCTTGCTGAGAAGCTTCAGGAAGCACGGCGACGCCTCCGTCTGTGGAAAATATCGGTCTGCCGTCAAGGCGCCAGGGAGGCCTGGGCCATGGTGAAGACGCGGTACCCGAAGGCTGACCCAAACCACATGGCCGAGGTCGGACCTGCGGGGCCTGATGGGAAGGAGATCCCTGTGAGCTTGATGTACGGCCAAGTAGAACTGGCCGCGAAATATTCCCAACAGGACTGTAAATTAGACAGCCTGTTAGATGGGATTGAAGAGGAGTTCAATCAGTCAGTTTGACGATGTAATTTGAAATGACATGTAAAATGCCTTCTAGCCGGATTGTATATCGTTTGTCTTTGCGAACCTTTTCGCTTCAACCTTGGGACCCAACAGTCCGGAGTGTGTCCGAATACCCTTACGGTTATAGAAGAACTGGGGCATGCGTGGAGATAAGGCGTCGGGGTCATAATTGCTTTATCAGACAAGTGCCCAACTAGCTATGTTATATTACATGGTTAGTAAGAAACATCTTCCAGGGAGAATACTTCCGTTAAGGGTTCCTTTCCCTGGGAGGCATGCCCTAAAGTGCATGTCCGGACTGCGAAAATAGCAGAAAAAGCATCCGGGGGCAAATAAATAAGTAAGTAATAAATCATCTTTCAAGTCACCGACCGAATATTCTCTTAAGAACGCTAGCTTTCGGCTTCATCCAGTCTGAGGTACACATCCGGCTGACCCGGCAGTAACAATCACAGAGGTGCTCCCTTTACCTCCTAGCCGAACAATCGGGAAGGTAGGGGTAAGCACAGGAGCCAGGCAACCCAGCTTGGCCAAAACTTAAGTCATATCGATGCATATAATGGTGAATAAAAGGTACATGCGGAAGTATGACACATGTGTTGGGCATGAAGCCCGTATAAATAAGCTTCTGTTAAAGAAGCCCCTAGGTATAATGAGTGCTAGGAGCACATCAAGTGTGTGCGAACAATGCGCAAAATCAGCCTATCAAAGGTATTGAAAAAAAAGGTGGGAAGAAGGAGGGGGACAAGAGACAGTGAAAATGTAAAAAGGCGGACGAAGGAGTGAGACAAACTCTGAGTCTGGCGTTAGGCATAGAATCTTCGGAGACGGGCTGCATTCCATGGGTTCGGCTCGAGTCGGTTTTCAGATGCGTTACGTAGACGGTATGCTCCGCTGGTCAAGACTTGGTCGATGATGAAGGGACCTTCCCACTTGGGCTTAAGTTTGTCCTTTTTCTTGTCCGGCAGGTGTAGAATGAGTTCGCCAACATTGTAAGCTTTGGCTCGTACTTCTCTGCTTTGATATCTTCGAGCCTGCTATTGATAAAATGCGGAACGAGCTTTTGCCACGTCCCGCTCCTCCTCTAAGGCGTCCAAACTGTCCTGCCGATCCAGGTCGGCTTCTCTTTCTTCGTACATGCGCACGCGAGGTGAGTCATGAATTATATCGCATGGCAGAACTGCCTCTGCGCCGTACACCATAAAAAATGGTGTGAATCCGGTAGTTCGGTTTGGCGTGGTCCGCAGCCCCCAGAGTACAGAGTCAAGCTCCTCTACCCAGTACGTGTTAGATTCCTTAAGGGACCGCACTAGTCTGGGTTTGATGCCGCTCATGATTAGACCATTTTCTCGCTCGACTTGACCGTTAGTTTGGGGGTGATGCACTGAAGCGTAGTCGAGCTTGATGCCCATATTTTTGCACCAGAGTTTAACCTCGTTGGCCGTGAAATTCGTGCCGTTATCAGTGATGATGCTGTGGGGGACGCCAAAACGGTGTACTACCCCGGATATGAAATCTATCACAGGTCCGGATTCTGCCGTTTTAACCGGCTTGGCTTCAATCCATTTGGTGAATTTTTCCACCATGACCAATAAGTATTTGTGCTTGTGGGTTCCCCCTTTAAGGGGTCCAACCATGTCAAGCCCCCAGACCGTGAACGGCCAGGTGATGGGTATAGTTTTGAGGGCGGTGGGTGGCATGTGGCTCTGATTAGCAAAGAGCTGGCAACCGACGCATCGTTGGACTAAGTCCCGAGCATCTGCCCGGGCTGTTGGCCAATAAAATCATGTACGGAAGGCCTTGCCTACAAGGGCCCGGGCTGCAGCGTGGTGCCCGCCGAGTCCGGCATGATTTTCAGCCAGGAGATTTCGCCCTTCCTCTTCGGAGATACACCTTTGAAGGACTCTGGTTGTGCTTTTCTTATAAAGTTCTCCCTCATGGACCTTGTAGGCTTTAGATCGCCGAACTATGCAGCGGGCCTCATTTTGGTCTTCGGGAAGTTCCTGCCTAATTAAGTAGCCTAGGAATGGTTCCATCCACGGGGCAATTACCGCCATTATTTCGTGGGCTGAAGGTGTTATTTCATTTGCTGAGCCGCCGATTGTGTCAGAATTGTCTGAGTTAGGTGCTGGAGCTGGCTCCGGATTGTTATTTCTGGACTCCTCTTCCCATAATACGGATGGCTTAAAGAGCCGTTCCAGGAAGATGTTTGGAGGGACGGCATCGCGTTTTGCGCCGATGTGTGCTAACACGTCTGCTGCCTGGTTATTATCCCGAGCTGACATTTTTAGGACGGCGTCGTGGTAAGCTGCCATTTTCGGATCTTTGGCGTCAAAGTCTCCATTTACTTCGGATATTGCGAGGTTTGAATCCCCACGCACCTCTAGGCGCTGAATGCCCATGGAGATTGCCATCCGGAGGCCGTGTAGAAGGGCCTCGTATTCGGCTGCATTGTTGGAGTCCATGTACATTATTTGAAGTACGTATTGGACTGTGTCTCCAGTTGGGGACGTCAAGACGACGCCAGCCCCCAAGCCAGCCAACATTTTGGATCCGTTGAAATGCATGATCCAATTGGAGTACGCGCCGTACTCTTTAGGGAGTTCGGCTTCGGTCCATTCGGTGACGAAGTCAGCCAGGACTTGCGACTTTATAGCTCGCCGTGGTTTGTAGGTCATGTCAAATGGTAAGAGCTCAATGGCCCATTTTGCAATCCTGCCCGTTGCGTCGCGATTGTTTATAATATCGTTGAGAGGTACTTCGGAGGCCACCGTTATGGAACACTCTTGAAAGTAGTGTCGCAGCTTCCGGGATGCCATGAACACCACATACGCTATCTTTTGATAATGTGGGTACCGGGACTTGCATGGAGTTAAGACAGTGGATAGGTAGTACACTGGTTTTTGAAGAGGGAATATGCGCCCTTCTATTTCTCGTTCGACGACGAGTACCGCGCTGACAACTTGATGTGTTGCTGCGATATATAATAACATAGGTTCACCCAGGTTGGGCGTTGCCAGGACCAGATTTGTTGCCAGTATGGCCTTGATTTCTTCGAGTCCGGCCATGGTGGCATCCGTCCATTAGAAGTGTTCGGTGCGCCGGAGGAGGCGATAGAGGGGCAGAGCCTTTTCTCCCAAACGGGAGATGAAGCGGCTTAGAGCCGCTACGCACCCAGTTAGTTTTTGTATTTGCTGGAGGTCTTTTGGGATATCCAATTGTGGTAGAGCTCGGATTGTGGCTGGGTTTGCTTCAATTCCTCTACCGGATACAATGAAGCCCAAAAGCTTTTCGGCTGGTACTCCGAAGACACATTTTTCCAGGTTGAGCTTAATGTCATATGCTCGGAGTTTGTCAAATGTCACCCTCAGGTCGTCTACTAGAGTTTTGACGTGTTTGGTCTTGACGACCACATCGTCTACGTATGCCTCTACTATTTTGCCTATCTGGGTAGCCAGACATGTCTGAATCATGCGCTGATATGTTGCGCCGGTGTTTTTGAGTCCGAAGGGCATTGTATTGAAGCAGAATGGCCCATATGGAGTAATGAATGCCGTTGCGGCCTGGTCTTTTTCCTCCATCTTGATTTGACGGTATCCGGAGTATGCATCGAGGAAGCACAATGAATCGTGCCCTGCGGTAGCATCAATGATTTGGTCGATGCGAGGGAGAGGGAAAGGGTCCTTTGGACAGGCCTTGTTAAGGTCCTTGAAATCGACGCGGAGGCGCCAGGATTTGTCCTTTTTTGGTACCATTACTAGGTTGGCTAGCCAGTCCGGATGTTTGATATCTCTGATGAATCCGACTTCTAAGAGCTTGGCTAGCTCCTCTCCCATTGCCTGTCTTTTGGATTCGGAAAATCTCCGAAGAGCTTGTTTGACTGGCTTGAATCCTTTTAGGATATTTAGGCTGTGCTCTGCGAGCCTGCGTGGGATTCCTGGCATGTCTGAAGGGTGCCAGGCAAAAATGTCCGAATTTTCCCGAAGGAATTCTCGTAGTGCGGCTTCTACATCAGGATTTAATTGTGCCCCAATGGATGCCGTCTTTGTGGGGTCCGTTGGATGGACTTGAAATTTGACTATTTCGTCTGCTGGTTTAAAAGAGGTGGACTTGGACCTCTTATCGAGTATCACATCGTCCCTATCCACCGTGGAGTGCAGCGCAGTTAGTTCCTCTGCCGCTAGGGCTTCGGATAATGCCTCTAGGGCCAGTGCGGCTGTCTTATTTTCAGCGCGGAGTGGTGTATCTGGATCACTGGCGAGAGTGATTATTCCATTGGGTCCGGGCATTTTGAGCTTCATGTACCCGTAATGGGGTATAGCTTGGAAGATTGTGAATGCCTCTCGCCCTAACAAAGCGTTATATCCGCTGCCGAATGAGGCCACTTGGAATGTGACCTCTTCGGACCTATAATTGCCCGGCGAGCCGAACACTACATCTAGTGTGATTTTTCCTGTGCAGCGTACTTCTCGACTAGGGATTATTCCCCTGAAGGTTGTGCTGCTTCGCTCAATGTGGCTCCAGTTAATTTCCATTTTTTGAAGGGTTTCCTCGTAGATGAGGTTTAATCCGCTGCCGCCATCCATGAGTACCTTGGTAAGATGAAAGCCGTCCACTATCGGACTGAGGACCAATGCGGCTGGTGCTCTAGCTCTTCGGAATTTAGGTTCATCGCTGGCATTGAAGGTGATAGCCATGTCGCTCCATGGATTTGTTGTTCCTACTTGGTAGACTTCGGCAAGGCTGCAGATTGTTCGTTTCCGCATGTTATTTGATGCGAAAGTCTCGAAGACTGTTAATACCGTATTGGTGCTGCTGGGCTGGTTGCCCGAGGCTAAAAAGCCTTCGCCACTTTTGGCCACCTGCCGTAATATCCAACATGCTTGAAGGCTATGTGTTGGAGTGGCGCCCTCCGTACTGTGGATTTTGCAGGGTCCGTTGAGCCATCCCTCCAGTACGGTTCCGTACCCTTTAGGGTTTTTTTGCTTTTTGGTTTTTAACGCAGGTGCTTGAGTATGACGGACAATTTTATTTCGGACTAGGGTTGTATTCAGGGCCGGATTGTCCCAAAACCTAGTTTCGGTTTTCCAGGCACTTTCCATCGCACAGTATTTTTGTACAATGGTCGCTAGGTCGGCGAAGCGTGTAACTTCGCAACGACTGATGGCGTTTATGATTCCCTTGTCCGTGCAATTGTTCCAGAAGATTGAAATCGCGCTTTCTTCACGGCAGTCCTTTATCCTGTCCATAACCAGGAGGAATCTGGCCCAGTAATGATGTACTGTTTCATCGGCCTCTTGCCGTATTTGAGATAGATCGCTTATGATTGGGTGGGCGGGTGGAATCAAGTTCGGAACCCCGCCCAATCTGAGGCTCAAAGGCCAAGAAGCTTCCGGATTCGGAAGCTTGGTTTGCTGGACGCTTTCCAACAAATCTGGTCCGATGCCTGACTTTAGGTTCAGTATTTGATTAGCGTTCGTCCCTCCGCCGGAATCCGGCATGGAGGGATCGGGAATCCGGACATAGTTGGTTTTTAACATAGAAGAAGAGTCGCCGCATTGTTCCTCTACCACGACAACGTGGTGGGTAACCTGGGGAGGGTTAATTTCTCTCAGATCAGTTTTAAGCCCAATCTGATCATAGTCGATAGCGACTCCTAGGGCGGCGATGCGATCCAAGAGCTCGTTTACGGAGGAGAGCTCAATCGGATCTAGCTGCTCGGCGAATTCCGAGCTGACGTGAAGATCACTTTTAATGACCTGAGAGGTCATTGTCGGAGCGGTGGCCGAACAGGCGGTCATAAGAAAACCGCCTAGCCGGATAGTCTGGCCGGCGGCCAAAGCTCCCTTGACGATGGTGCCGTCTTCGAAGACGGGAAAAGGCATCCTTCCTGATGGTGACGACACAGAGGAACTCACAATGAAAGCACCAATGTCGGTGTGAAAACCGGCGGATCTCGGGAGGGGGTCCCGAACTGTGCGTCTAGGCGGATGGTAACAGGAGACAAGGGACATGATGTTTTACCCAGGTTTGGGCCCTCTTGATGGAGGTACAACCCTACGTCCTGCTTGATTAATATTGATGATATGTGTTACAAGACTGGATCTACCACGAGATCGAGGAGGCTAAACCCTAGAAGCTAGACTATGGTATGATTGTTGTTCGTCCTATGGACTAAAGCCATCCGGTTTATATAGACACCAGAGAGGGATAGGGTTACACAAAGTCGGCTACAATGGTAGGAGATCTACATATCCGTATCGCCAAGCTTGCCTTCCACGCCAAGGAAAGTCCCATCCGGACATGGGACGAAGTCTTCAATCTTGTATCTTCATAGTCTTGGAGTCCCGCCGACCATGATAGTTCGGCTATCCGGACACCCCCTAGTCCCGGACTCCCTCAGGGAGGGCTGCGCCAGAACTTTGTGCGGCTGCCCTCCCACCCCCCACATATATATAGGGGCAAAGGAGAGGGGGGCCGGCCCCCTCAGATCCAATCTGAGGAGGGGGCGGCGGCCAGGGGGGTTGCCTTGCCCCCCAAGGCAAGGGGGGCGCCCCCTTTTAGGGTTTCCCCCAGGCCCTAGGCGCCTTGGGCCTTGGTGGGGGGCGCACCAGCCCACCTGGGGCTGGTCCCGTCCCACACTTGGCCCATGCAGCCCTCTGGGGCGGGTGGCCCCACTTGGTGGACCCCCGGGACCCTCCCGGTGGTCCCGGTACATTACCGGTAGCACCCGGAACTTTTTCGGTGACCAAAACAGGAGTTCCCATATATAAATCTTTATCTTCGGACCATTCCGGAACTCCTCGTGACATCCGGGATCTCATCCGGGACTCCAAACAACATTCGGTAACCACATACAAACTTCCTTTATAACCCTAGCGTCATCGAACCTTAAGTGTGTAGACCCTACGGGTTCGGGAACCATGCAGACATGACCGAGACGTTCTCCGGTAAATAACCAACAGCGGAATCTGGATACCCATGTTGGCTCCCACATGTTCCACGATGATCTCATCGGATGAACCACGATGTCAAGGACTCAATCGGTCCCATATACAATTCCCTTTGTCTAGCAGTATTGTACTTGCCCGAGATTCGATCGTCGGTATGCCGATACCTTGTGCAATCTCATTACCGGCAAGTCTCTTTACTCGTTCCGTAACACATCATCCCGTGATCAACCCCTGGGTCACATTGTGCACATTATGATGATGTCCTACCGAGTGGGCCCAGAGATACCTCTCCATCACACGGAGTGACAAATCCCAATCTCGATTCGTGCCAACCCAACAGACACTTTCGGAGATACCTGTAGTGCACCTTTATAGCCACCCAGTTACGTTGTGACGTTTGGTACACCCAAAGCATTCCTACGGTATCCGGGAGTTGCACAATCTCATGGTCTAAGGAAATGATACTTGACATTAGAAAAGCTTTAGCATACGAACTACACGATCTTTGTGCTAGGCTTAGGATTGGGTCTTGTCCATCACATCATTCTCCTAATGATGTGATCCCATTATTAATGACATCCAATGTGCATGGTCAGGAAACCGTAACCATCTATTGAACAATGAGCTAGTCAACTAGAGGCTTACTAGGGACATGGTGTTGTCTATGTATCCACACATGTATCTGAGTTTCCTTTCAATACAATTATAGCATGGATAATAAATGATTATCATGAACAAGGAAATATAATAATAATAACTAATTTATTATTGCCTCTAGGGCATATTTCTAGCAATCTCCCACTTGCACTAGAGTCAATAATCTAGTTCACATCGCCATGTGATTAACACTGATAGGTCACATCGCCATGTGACCAACATCCAAAGAGTTTACTAGTGTCTTAAACTAGTTCACATCAGCATGTGATTAAGTCTCAATGAATTCTGGGGTTTGATCATGTTTTGCTTGTGAGAGAGGTTTTAGTCAGCGGGTCTATAACATTCAGATCTGTATGTACTTCGCAATTCTCTATGTCATATTGTAAATGCTGCTTCCACGCTCCACTTGGAGCTATTCCAAATGGTTGCTCCACTATATGTATCCGTTTTGCTACTCAGAGTCATTCGGGTAGGTGTTAAAGCTTGCATCGACGTAACCCTTTACATCGAACTCTTTATCACCTCCATAATCGAGAAACATATCCTTATTCCTCTAAGGATAATTTTGACCGCTATCTGGTGATCCACTCCTTGATCACCTTTGTACCCTCTTGCAAGACATGTGGCGAGGCACACATCAGGTGCGGTACTTAGCATAGCATACTGTAGAGCCTACGTCCAAAGCATAGGGGATGACCTTCGTCCTTTCTCTCTTTTCTGCCATGGTCGAGCTTTAAGTCTTAACTTCATACCTTCATCCCACGCAAGAACTCCTTCTTTGACTGATCCATCTTGAACACCTTCAAGATCATGTCAAGGTATATGCTCATTTGAAAGTATTATTAAGCATTCTGATCTATCTTATAGATCTTGACGCTTATTGTTTAAGTAGCCTAATCCAGGTTTTCCATTGAAAAACACTTTTCAAATAACCCTATATGCTTTCTAGAAATTCTACATCATTTCTGATCAACAATATGTTTACAACATATACTTATCAGAAATTCTATAGTGCTCCCACTCACTTCTTTGGAAATACAAGTTTCTCATAAACTTTGTATAAACCCAAAATCTTTGATCATCTCATCAAAGCACACATTCCAACTCCGAGATGCTTACTCCAGTCCTTAGAAGGATCGCTGGAGCCAGCATACCTTTTAGCATCCTTAGGATCGACAAAAACTTTCTGATTGTATCACATACAACCTTTCCTTACGAACACTGGTAAGGAAACTTGTTTTGACATCCATCTGCCATATTTCATAAATGCAGCTAATGCTAACATGATTCCGACAGACTTTAAGCATCGCTACGGATGAGAAAATCTCATCGTAGTAAACTCCTTGAACTTGTGAAAAACTCTTTGCCACAAGTCGAGCTTCATGGATGGTGACATTACCATCCACGTCCGTCTTCTTCTTAAAGATCCATTTATCTCAATGGCTTGCCGATCATTGGGCAAGTCCACCAAAGTCCATGCTTTGTCCTGATACATGGATCCTATCTCGGATTTCATGGCTTCTAACCATTTGTCAGAATTTGGGCCCACCATCGCTTCTCCATAGCTCGTAGGTTCATTGTTTTCTAGCAACATGACCTTCAAGACAGGATCACCGTACCACTCTGAAGCAGTACGCGTCCTTGTTGTCCTATGAGGTTCGGTAGTGACTTGATCCAAAGCTTCATGATCACTATCATAAGCTTACACTTCAATTGGTGTAGGCACCACAGGAACAACTTCCTGTGCCCTGCTACACACTTGTTGAAGTGACGGTTCAATAACCTCATCAAGTCTCCACCATCCTCCCACTCAATTCTCGAGACAAACCTTTCCTCAAGAAAGGACCCGATTCAAGAAACAATCCCTATTGCTTTCGGATTTGAATTAGGAGGTATACCCAACCGTTTTGGGTGTCCTATGAAGATGCATTTTATCTGCTTTGGGTTCGAGCTTATCAACCTGAAACCTTTTTTTACATAAGCGTCGCAGCCCCAAACATTTAAGAAACGACAACTTAGGTTTCTCCAAACCATGGATCAAACGGTGTCGTCTCAACGGAATTACGTGGTGCCCTATTAAAGTGAGTGCGGTTGTCTCTAATGCCTAACCCATGAACGATAGTGGTAATTCGATAAGAGACATCATGGTACGCACCATATCTAATAGGGTGCTACTATGATGTTCGGACACACCATCACACTATGGTGTTCCAGGCGGTATTAATTCTAAAACAATTTCCACAATGTCTTAATTGTGTGCCAAAACTCGTAACTCAGATATTCATCTCTATGATCATATCATAGACATTTTATCCTCTTGTCACGAAGATCTTAAGCTTCACTCTGAAATTACTTGAACCATTCAATAATTCAGACTTGTGTTTCATCAAGTAAATATACTCAACATCTACTCGAATCATCTGTGAAGTAAGAACATAACGATATTCACTGCATGCCTCAACACTCATTGGACTGCACACATCAAAATGTGTTACTTCCAACAAGTTGCTATCTTGTTCCATCTTACTGAAACCGAGGCTTTTCAGTCATCTTGCCCATGTGGTATGATTTGCATATCTCAAGTGATTCAAAATCAAGTGAGTCCAAACGATCCATCTGCGTGGAGTTTCTTCATGCATATACACCAATAGACATGGTTCGCATGTCTCAAACTTTTCAAAAACGAGTGAGTCCAAAGATCCATCAACATGGAGCTTCTTCATGCGTTTCACACCAATATGACTTACATGAAAGTGCCACAAGTAAGTGGTACTATGTTATATCTTTTTGCATGAAAATGTGTATCACTACGATCGAGATTCAATAAACCATTCCTATTAGGTGCAATACTATTGAAGGTATTATTCAAATAGACAGAGTAACCATTATTCTCCTTAAATGAATAACCGTATTGCGATAGACATAATCCAATCATGTCTATGCTCAACGCAAACACCAAATGACAATTATTCAAGTTTAATACTAATCTTGATGGTAGAGGGAGCGTGCGATGTTTGATCACATCAAAGTTGGAAACACTTCCAACACATATCGTCAGCTCACCTTTAGCTAGTCTCCGTTTATTCCGTAGCTTTTATTTTGAGTTACTAACACTTAGCAACCGAACCGGTATCTAATACCCTGGTGCTACTAGGAGTACTAGTAAAGTACACATTAACATAATGTATATCCAATATACTTCCATCGACCTTGCCAGCCTTCTTATCTACCAAATATCTACGGTAATCCTGCTCCAGTGGTTGTTCCCCTTATTGCAGAAACACTTAGTCTAGGGTTTGGGTTCAACCTCAGGTTTCTTCACTAGAGCAACAGCTGATTTGTTATTTCATGAAGTATCCCTTCTTGCCCTTGCCCTTCTTGAAACTAGTGGTTTCACCAACCATCAACAATTGATGCTCCTTCTTGATTTCTACTTTCACGGTGTCAAACATCGCGAATACCTCAAGGATCATCATATCTATCCCTGATATGTTATAGTTCATCATGAAGCTCTAGCGGCTTGGTGGCAATGACTTTGGAGAAACATCACTATCTCATCTAGAAGATCAACTCCCACTCGATTCAAGTGATTGTTGCACTCAGACAATCTGAGCACAAGCTCAACGATTGAGCTTTTCTCCCTTAGTTTGTGGGCTAAGAAAATCGTCGGAGGTCTTATACCTCTTGACGTGGGCATGAGCCTGAAATCCCAATTTCAGCCCTCGAAACATCTCATATGTTCTGCGACATTTCGAAAAACGTCTTTGGTGCCTCAACTCTAAACCGTTTAACTGAACTATCACGTAGTTATCAAAACGTGTATGTCCGATGTTCGCAACATCCACAAACGATGTTTGGGGTTCAGCACACTGAGCGGTGCATTAAGGACATAAGCTTTCTACTGTCCACATAATCGCTACTGTCAACTTTCAACTATATTTTCTCTAGGAACATATCTAAACAGTGGAACTAAAGCGCGAGCTTATGACATAATTTGCAAAGATCTTTTGACTATGTTCAGGATAATTAAGTTCATCTCATGAACTCCCACTTAGATAGACATCCCTCTGGTCATCTAAGTGATTACATGATCCGAGTCAACTAAGCCGTGTCCGATCATCACGTGAGACGGACTAGTCATCATCGGTGAACATCTTCATGTTGATCGTATCTACCATACGACTCATGCTCGACCTTTCGGTCTCTTGTGTTTCGAGGCCATGTCTGTACATGCTAGGCTTGTCAAGTTAACCTAAGTGTTTCGCATGTGTAAATCTGGCTTACACCCGTTGTATGTGAACGTAAGAATCTATCACACCCGATCATCACGTGGTGCTTCGAAACGACGAACTTTCGCAACGGTGCACAGTTAGGGGGAACACTTCCTTGAAATTTTAATGAGGGATCATCTTATTTACTACCGTTGTTCTAAGCAAATAAGATGTATAAACATGATAAACATCACATGCAATCAAATAGTGACATGATATGGCCAATATCATTTTGCTCCTTTTGATCTCCATCTTCGGGGCTCCATGATCATCATCGTCACTAGCATGACACCATGATCTCCATAATCATGATCTCCATCATCGTGTCTCCATGAAGTTGTCTCGCCAACTTATTACTTCTACTACTATGGCTACCGGTTAGCAATAAAGTAAAGTAATTACATGGCGTTGTTCAATGACACGCAGGTCATACAATAAATAAAGACAACTCCTATGGCTCCTGTCGGTTGTCATACTCATCGACATGCAAGTCGTGATTCCTATTACAAGAACATGATCAATCTCATACATCACATATCATTCATCACATTCTTCTTGGCCATATCACATCACATAGCATACCCTGGAAAAACAAGTTAGACGTCCTCTAATTGTTGTTTGCATGTTTTACGTGGCTGCTATGGGTTTCTAGCAAGAACGTTTCTTACCTACGCAAAAACCACAACGTGATATGTCAATTGCTATTTACCCTTCATAAGGACCCTTTTCATCGAATCCGATCCGACTAAAGTGGGAGAGACTGGCACCCGCTAGCCACCTTATGCAACAAGTGCATGTCAGTCGGTGGAACCTGTCTCACGTAAGTGTACGTGTAAGGTCGGTCCGGGCTGCTTCATCCCACAATGCCGCCGAATCAAGATTGGACTAGTAACGGTAAGCATACTGAACAAAATCAACGCCCACAACTACTTTGTGTTCTACTCGTGCAAAGAATCTACGCAATAGACCTAGCTCATGATGCCACTGTTGGGGAACATAGCAGAAATTCAAAATTTTCCTACGTGTCACCAAGATCTATCTATGGAGAAACCAGCAACGAGGGGAAGGAGAGTGCATCTACATACCCTTGTAGATTGCTAAGCGGAAGCGTTCAAGAGAACGGGGTTCTAGGAGTCGTACTCGTCGTGATCCAAATCACCGGAGATCCTAGTGCCGAACGGACGGCACCTCCGCGTTCAACACACGTACAGCCCGGTGACGTCTCCCATGCCTTGATCCAGCAAGGAGAGAGGGAGAGGTTGAGGAAGACTCCATCCAGCAGCAGCACAACAGCGTGGTGGTGATGGAGGAGCGTGGCAATCCTGCAGGGCTTCGCCAAGCACCGCGAGAAAGGAGGAGTACTTGGGAGAGGGGGAGGGCTACGCCAGAACTTTTGTGCGTCTGCCCTCCCACCCCCACATATATATAGGGGCAAAGGAGAGGGAGGCCGGCCCCCTTAGATCCAATCTGAGGAGGGGGCGGCGGCCAGGGGGGTTGCCTTGCCCCCCAAGGCAAGGGGGGCGCCCCCTTTTAGGTTTTCCCCCAAGCCCTAGGCGCCTTGGGCCTTGGTGGGGGGTGCACCAGCCCACCTGGGGCTGATCCCCTCCCACACTTGGCCCATGCAGCCCTCTGGGGCCGGTGGCCCCACTTGGTGGACCCCCGGGACCCTCCCGGTGGTCCCGGTACATTACCGATAGCACCCGGAACTTTTCCGGTGACCAAAACAGGACTTCCCATATATAAATCTTTACCTCCGGACCATTCCGGAACTCCTCGTGACGTCAGGGATCTCATCCGGGACTCCGAACAACATTCGGTAACCACATACAAACTTCCTTTATAACCCTAGCGTCATCGAACCTTAAGTGTGTAGACCCTACGGGTTCGGGAACCATGCAGACATGACCGAGATGTTCTCGGGTCAATAACCAACAGCGGGATCTGGATACCCATGTTGGCTCCCACATGTTCCATGATGATCTCATCGGATGAACCACGATGTCAAGGACTCAATCGATCCCGTATACAATTCCCTTTGTCTAGCGGTATTGTACTTTCCCGAGATTCGATCGTCGGTATGCCGGTACCTTGTTCAATCCTGTTACCAGCAAGTCTCTTTACTCGTTCCGTAACACATCATCCCGTGATCAACCCCTTGGTCACATTGTGCACATTATGATGATGTCCTACCCAGTGGGCCCAGAGATACCTCTCCGTCACACGGAATGACAAATCCCAGTCTCGATTCGTGCCAACCCAACAGACACTTTCGGAGATACCTGTAGTGCACCTTTATAGCCACCCAGTTACGTTCTGACATTTGGTACACCCAAAGCATTCCTACGGTATCCAGGAGTTGCTCAATCTCATGGTCTAAGGAAATGATACTTGACATTAGAAAAGATTTAGCATACGAACTACACGATCTTTGTGCTAGGCTTAGGATTGGGTCTTGTCCATCACATCATTCTCCTAATGATGTGATCCCGTTATCAACGACATCCAATGTCCATGGTCAGGAAACCGTAACCATCTATTGAACAACGAGCTAGTCAACTAGAGGCTTACTAGGGACATGGTGTTGTCTATGTATCCACACATGTATCTGAGTTTCCTTTCAATACAATTATAGCATGGATAATAAACGATTATCATGAACAAG
Source organism: Triticum dicoccoides (assembly GCF_002162155.2). Lineage (NCBI taxonomy): Eukaryota > Viridiplantae > Streptophyta > Magnoliopsida > Poales > Poaceae > Triticum > Triticum dicoccoides. The sequence continues at coordinate 729,285,544 of NC_041393.1, read as the reverse complement.
GAAATATGATAATAATAACTAATTTATTATTGCCTCTAGGGCATATTTCCAACAGTCTGAATCTAAGATCGCCTCCGCCGTCGATGCTCATGGGAACCGTTGCTCTCGTGTATCCGGCCCCAGAGGTGTGCCCTCCCTGGCCTGGGTCCTGCTGGGATGACACCTCGGTGTCGCGCCCAGGCTTCAGGGACGGGGCCTCCGGAGGCGTCTCACTCTCCAGGGCATCCGAGCTCAGCGAATCATCCGATGAGGACTGTCCGGCGCGAGACCTCGCCGGGCTGCACAAAGTATGGCGCAAGTTAAAATATCACACCTTAGTTATCCTGGGCGCGTGGGTGTGTTCGGGTTTCGTGTACTCACAGTTTTACCAGGGGCTTGGCCCTGGGATCCCACTCCGGGCTGCTACTGGTAGCCGCGGTGGACTCCTCTTTGGCGATTCGGCTTCCAAGGATGAGGAGGCCGTCCTTTTCTTCCCTCCCCCCATGGAGGACTCGTCTTCTTCCTCCTCCTCTTCATCCTCGAAGGAAGGATGGGCATTGGAGTCTTCGGATTTTGTGGCCGAAGCACCACGGCGACGGAGGCCGCCCCGGGTCTCCTTGGCCTCCTTGAAGGCCTCTTTCTTCGGTGCCTTGTAAGGCACTGGGACCAGCATCTTCGTTAGAAGTGGTCCGGCCAGTTCTTCTGGCAGTGCGGCCAGACAATGTATCCGCCCTGCCTTCTTCGTCCATTCCTGGGGTAATTGTGGATAGCATGATAAAGCATCTCCCTCGGGATATGCCAACTAAACTTGGGTGGATAGAACATAGCGATAACTCACTGGACTGGCGGGGTGGGACAGTTGATACCCACGGTCCTCGGTGGAGTCCGGCCATGGTTTTCCAGACTTGAAGAACACCTTCTAGATATCCTTATGTGGGGAGCCGTAGAGCTCCCGCAGGGTCAGGTGCTTGGCCGGGTCGTATTCCCACAAATTACATGTCCGGTGTTGGCAAGGAAGAACCAGGCGGACTAACATCACCTGGACTACGTTGACAAGTTTGACGTCCTTGTCTACCACGCCCTTGATGCGCGTCTGGAGCACCGACAGCTCACCGGACAAGGACCAGTTCATGCCCTTCTTGGGCCAGGACGTGAGCCGCAAGGGGGCTCTGGATCTGAATTCAGGAGCAGCGGCCCATTTCTTGTCGCGCGGCTCGGTGATGTAGAACCACTGCTGCTGACACTCCTTGAGGGAATCATTGAAGGTGCCTGTCGGCGATGTGACCTTGGGCATCTTCATTAGCATGGCGCCTCCGCACTCGGCGTGCTCGCCGTTCACCACCTTGGGCTTCACATTGAAGATCTTCAGCCATAAGTCGAAGTGTGGCGAAATTCGGAGAAACGCCTCACACGAGACGATAAACGTCAAGATGTTAAGGAAAGAGTTAGGGGACAGATCATGAAAATCAATCCCGTAATAATACATGATGCCGCGAACAAATGGGTGAAGGGGAAACCTGAGCCTGCGGATGAAATGATGAAGAAACACATACCTCTCGTGAGGTTCTGGATCAGGGACTATCTGTCCCGCCGTCGGTAGACGGTGGCCGATTTTCTTGGCCAAGTACCCGGCCTCTCGAAGCTTTTTGATATCCTACTCCTGGATGGTAGAGGCCATCCACTTGCCTCCTGCTCCAGATCCGGACATCTTCGGGGAACCCCTTTTTGGTGGAGAAGACGAGTGCTTGGGCGCTAGGGCTCGAGCGAAAGGGAATGGACGAGCGGAAGGAATAGGCATGGGTAAAGAGGAAGAGGCCTTATCTCTTTATAGAGGCAATAAAAACCTTTGCACCTCCCTACTTGCCTGATGGAACCTGCTCGTTCCCCACTCGCCGCGATTGGTAGTACGGTTGGGCTACCCGCACCCGTATTGATGAAAGTCCCGTGATAAGGGGGGCACGATCTCTACTTCGACAAGATGTGCCCAGGAAACCGCCTCGCAATATGCGCAGCAGTTGGTTGTGAAACAGTTCGGGTAAGGACCGGACCACAATGTGCTATCGGGTTATGAAAAATATATCAGCGGATTTGGTTCATAGAATATTGTTCTCTCTACGGTGCTATGTGAAAATCGTCTTGCAGAGTCGAACACGATTCAAGTGTTCGAGATTTACTTTGGAGTATTCGGAGATTGAACCCGCCTTGCAATGCCGAAGACAATCTGTGCGCGGGACTCATCTTCATTGAAGCCTGGTTTAGGGGCTACTGAGGGAGTCCTGGATTAGGGGGTATCCGGATAGCCGGACTATATACTTTGGCCGGACTGTTGGACTATGAAGATACAAGACTCAAAACTTTGTCTCTGTTTCCCGATGGGACTCTCCTTTAAGTGGAAGACAAGCTTGGCAATTCGGATGTTAGACCTCCTTCTTTGTAACCGACTTTGTGTAACCCTAGCCCCCTCCGGTGTCTATATAAACCGGAGGGTTCAGTCCATAGGACGAAGACAATCAGAATCATAGGCTAGCTCCTAGGGTTTAGCCTCTACGATCTCGTGGTAGATCAACTCTTGTAATACTCATATCATCAAGATCAATCAAGCAGGAAGTAGGGTATTACCTCCATCGAGAGGGCCCGAACCTGGGTAAAACATCGTGTCCCCTGCCTCCTATTACCATTAGCCTTAGACGCACAGTTCGGGACCCCCTACCCAAGATCCGCCGGTTTTGACACCGACACCGGATCTTCAGCCGCCTGCACATAAAAGCAGCGTGATCATTACCTGGGACTATGATCCTCTGTTTGCCACCTCTGGACAGCAACCAGAGTCTCACAGGATACTATCTATACGGAGCACACCTAGCGTGTGCGGTACAACAAAAAAATATATTACTTTGCATACCTCAAAGCCTCTCAGTAGGCTCGTAAAAGCTTCATTCAACTCGCTTTTCGCGAATGAGATCCTCCCAACCACCTTACCCATTAAGGTATGATGTGCCTCTGAGATGGCCGCTTGCTCCAGAAGATCCATCAATGTGTCCGGCTGTACACCGGACAGTCCGGGGATTCTTCTATTGGTCTCCTTAGGAACTGAGAACTCCGGACTTTGGGCGGCCGTAGAGTTACCCTCTGGCCTTTGTGGATCAGGAGAAATCCTCCGCAACGACACCTCATGGTCATCTGTCCATCGAGGCGGGGAAGCAGGAGGAGGCGTTTCGCTCTCCATCATCTCCAGAAGAAGATCCCCCGAAGACAAACTTTGTGGAGACGGGCTATGAGCCGGACTGTGAAACATGTGTCTGGGATTTTATTCTCAGAGAAAAAGCAGGACATATTTACCAAAGTGCCTTTGTTCACTTACGGCTCGGTGGATGGCTAGCCCCCTTGCTTGCGTTGTGCGGCAAGAACGCCTTGCGGGCCAGGGCCCCCTGGCGAAGGTTTCTTCCCTCGTTTGGAAACCTCCGTTTCCAAATCTTCCGGAGCGCCCCTTTTCTTACGGTGGGGCGAGGGGATTTTAGATTCACCTCCCCGATCTCCCTCCTTCGCGGAGGCACTAATTCCCCCAGTTTGAATGAGTAACATATGAATCCCGCTTTCAGCTTTGCTATTCCTCCCCTCATCTTCTCCTGATGGCACTTGGTAGGGTGTGCGAGCCAGCATCCTGGTTAGTACAGGATCCGGCCAGCCTTCGGGAAGAGGGGCCGAACACCTGATCCTCTCCGCCTTTCTTATCTAGTCCTAGCCAAGGGCGGTTTTTCAGGATGATGTTGTGACAAATATAAAGACAGCATGTTCGGTCGTGGAATTACTTACTTGGGTATCTGGATGGTTGCAGTTGAGACCCGCATCCTCGGTGGTGTCCGGACACTTTATTCGTGATCCGAAGAATAAACCATACATCCCTTCGAGCGTCACGCCGAAGAAATGTTGAATAGTTCGCGGTCCTTCAAGGTTGAACTCCCACATACCGAGAGATCGACGTTGGCATGGCAGGACCCGACGAACTAGCATTACCTGAATTACTTTGACGAGACAGACATCCCTCTTGAGGAGATCTCGGATGCAGCTTTGCAATGTCAGCACGTCATTCACTGGCCCCCAGTCTAGCCCTTTGTTGACCCATGACGCTAGTTGGGGCGGAGGGCCTGGGCGGAAGGCTGGGGCGGCCACCCGCTTTGTACCTCGGGGTGCTGTGATGTAGAACCACTCCCATTGCCATAAGTAGGACACCTCCGGGAAGGAGCCCTTTGGCCAGAGGGCGTCGGCACCTTTGCTTATTATAGCGCCTCCGCACTCCGCGTGTCGCCCGTCGATCATCTTCAGCTTCACATTAAAAGTGTGGGGTAATGCGGAGGAAGGCCTCACACACGATGATAAACGACGAGATGTGAAGGATAGAATCTAGAGCTAGATCATGGAAATCTAGCCCGTAATAGAACATGAGCCCTCTTACGAAGGGATTGAGACTAAAGCCTAGCCCTCGGAGGAAGTGGGAAACAAATACAACGCTCTCGTTGGGTTCGTGAGTGGGGATAACCTGCCCTTGAGTAGGTAGCCTGTGGGGGATTTCGTCGGTCAGATACCTAGCCTCCCTAAGCTTCTTAATGTCCTCCTCTGTGACGAAGGAGGCCATCCACCAGCCTTGAAGGTTGGATCTGGACATGGTTGAAGGCCCAAAGTGCTTAGCCTGAACCTTGGGTGTTGGAACTCGAGGTAGGAGAAGGGAAGGATCGAGCATGGAAAGAAAAGGACAGGTCTTGGCCCCTTTATAAAGAGGGTGAATATCAAGCATCCTCCGCGTGGCCGTTTGGAACTTGCCTAAAATCGAGGAGTCATACTAACAAGCATGGTTGGGTACCATACACCCACCATATACCTTCCTCAAAATAGCCACCATACCTACCTATTATGGCATTCCCATAGCCATTCCGAGATATATTGCCATGCAACTTTCCACCATTCCGTTCATATGACACGCATTACTTTTGTCATATTGCTTTTTGCATGATCATGTAATTGACATTGTATTTGTGGCAAGGCCACCTTCATAATTTTCATACATGTCTCTCTTGAGTCATTGCATATCCCAGTACACCGCCGGAGGCATTCATATAGAGTCATATCTTGTTCTAGCTTTGAGTTGTAATTCTTTGAGTTGTAAATCCATAAAAGTGTGATGATCTTCATTATTAGAGCATTGTCCCAGTGAGGAAATGATGATGAAGACTATGATTCCCCCACAAGTCGGGATGAGACTTTGGACTTTACAAAAAAAAAGGCCAAAAAGAAAAAAAATAAAATGAGAGAAAAAGAGAGAAGGGACAATGCTTACTGTCTCTTTGTCCACACTTGTGCTTCAAATTAGCACCATGATCTTCATGATAGAGAGTCTCCTATGTTGTCACTTTCATATACTAGTGGGAATTTTTCATTATAGAACTTGGCTTGTATATTCCAATGATGGGCTTACTCAAAATGCCCTAGGTCTTCGTGAGCAAGCGACTTGGATGCACACCCACTTAGTTTCTTTTGTTGAGCTTTCATATATTTATAGCTCTAGTGCATCTGTTGCATGGCAATCCCTACTCACTCACATTGATATCTATTAATGGGCATCTCCATAGCCCGTTGATACGCCTTGTTGATGTGAGACTATCTTCTCCTTTTTTTGTCTTCTCCAGAACCACCATTCTATTCCACATATAGTGCTATGTCCATGGCTCACGCTCATGTATTGCGTGAAAGTTGAAAAAGTTTGAGATTATTAAAGTATGAAACAATTGCTTGGCTTGTCATCGGGGTTGTGCATGATTAAATACTTTGTCTGATGAAGATAGAGCAACAGCCAGACTATATGATTTTGTAGGGATAACTTTCTCTGGCCATGTTATTTTGAGAAGACATGATTACTTTGATTAGTATGCTTGAAGTATCACTATTTTCATGTCAATATCAACTTATATTTTGAATCATTTGGATCTGAACATTCATGCCACAATAAAGAAAATTACATTGAGAATTATGCTAGGTAGCATTCCACATCAAAAATTCTGTTTTTATCATTTACCTACTCGAGGACGAGCAGGAATTAAGCTTGGGGATGCTTGATACGTCTCCAACGTATCTATAATTTTTGATTGTTCCATGCTATTATATTACCCCTTTTGGATGTTTATGCGCTTTATTTTACACATTTATATCATTTTTGGGACTAACCTACTAACCGGAGGCCCATCCCGTATTGCTGTTTTTTTGCCTATTTCAATATTTCGAAGAAAAGGAATATCAAACGGAGTGGAAATGGAATGAAACCTTCGGGAGCATGATTTTTGGAATGAACGTGATCCAGAGGACTTGGAGTGCAAGTCAAGAAGCAGCTGAGGCAGCCACGAGAGGGTAGGGCGCCCCCCCTACAGGGGGGCGCCCCCTGTCTCGTTGGCCCCTCGGGCAGCCACCGACGTACTTCTTCCTCCTATATAAGCCTACGTACCCCAAAAACATCCAGGGAGCCAACGAAACACAATTTCCACCGATGGGGTTTATATCATATTGCATGAATTTATCCCTCTACATCATGTCATCTTGCTTAAGGTGTTACTCTGTTCTTATGAACTTAATACTCTAGACGCAGGCAGGAGTCGTTCAATGTATGGAGTAATAGTAGTAGATGCAGGCAGGAGTCGGTCTACTTGTTGCGGACATGATGCCTATATACATGATCATGCCTAGATAGTCTCATAATTATTCGCTTTTCTATCAATTGCTCGACAGTAATTTGTTCACCCACCGTAATACTTATGCTATCTTGAGAGAAGCCACTAGTGAAACCTATGGCCCCTGGGTCTATCTTTTATCATATTTGCTTTCAATCTACTTTTATTTGCATCTTTACTTTTTGCATCTATATTATAAAATACCAAAAATATATTTATCTTATCATACTATCTCTATTAGATCTCACTTTCGTAAGTGGTCGTGAAGGGATTGACAACCCCTTTATTGTGTTGGTTGCGAGTTCTTTGTTTGTTTGTGTAGGTGCATGGGACTTTTGAGGAGCCTCCTACTGGATTGATACCTTGGTTCTCAAAAACCGAGGGAAATACTTATGCTACTATTGCTGCATCACCCTTTCCTCTTCAAGGAAAACCAACCCAAGCTCAAGACGTAGCACGGTCGATAAAAAACAAGGCCAATGCCGCAAAAAAGACGTAGTTCCATAGGCTGGGTCCAGGTGGCTACGCGGTGGCAATTCCTAAGTGGGATAAGTCTGAGCAAGAGATGGAGGATGCAGGGGTCACTCCGGTTACTAGGAGCTGGACCCCCAGGTGCAGAACTTGGTTCTATGCGCATGGGGGGGCGTTGGACCCGAAGACAGGCCTGGTTTCGAAGAAGGCAAGTCTAAAAGGAGCCGTACAAAAGATACTTGGTGCAATAGAAGATGCTCGAAAGGGGGTGTTCACGCCCAACAGAGAGAACGACGAGCTTACGCGCGCCCTAGGAAATCCTGAACACCCGGGAAGAACACGAGGCAAGGGCGTTATTTCCTGGTATGAGGGCTTTTTGGAATGGAACACGACTACAGGACCCGTTCAAGAAAGAAGATGAAGTAGGAGAACAAGAGGAAGCTAGAGGAGGAGCAGAGGAAGAAGGACACAGAACGCCTTCAAGGCCTAGAAGCAAGGCACGCGGACTTGCCACTCAAATTCCAGCAGCAACAGCAGCAGATCGACTCACTTAGCCAGGAAAGGGGGCCTCAGCAGCGGCAGCAGCAAGCGGATAATCGTCCAGCATTGGATAGTACCATCCCATCCATGCCGAGAAGCAGCGTTGGTTCCGCCCCGAGCGACACACTGCTGGATACATCCCCTATGGATGACATCATAGAGAACACTAACTGTGAGCTACACTCCAAAATGAAGAACATATCCATGAAGGTGGCGAACGCCGTTGCTTTTACAGTTACCCCCGAAGAGCCTTCCATTGCACCCCGATTCTAGTGGGCTATGCTCGTGTATTCGTTGATGAAGTGGTGGAACCATATCCGGGGCTACAACTTGACATTCCTGGAGGTGACGACGAGCGCACACTGGGAGAGGCCATACATCGCATCGTCCTATGGAGAAAGGATTGCATCATCTTTCGAAGTCCACCGACACTGCGTGTAACGCCCCGGATACAACTTTCCATATTCGTGACTCCAACTCTTGCCTTTTCCGGAGATGCTATATGATTCTTCCTTCGTGGTTGGGTTTTATCTGTTGTTTCTCATTTTGTTCTTGTTATGCATCTCATCTCATGTCATCATGCGCATTGCATCGGCATCGTTTTCTTAAACTTGCATCCGTTCGTGTTCCGCCGGTTCTCTCCGTTGTCCGTTCTGAGCCCGACCACACTCGCACGCGCCCGCGGCACCTCCGAAATATTATTTTATAAGTGGCATAAAAATGTTCTCGGGATGGGTTGCAACTTGTCATGCGGTCTTATTATAGTGTAGACAGGCCGCCTGTCAAGTTTCGTCGCATTCGGAGTCCATTTGTTAGCCCAATCGTTAAACATATAGCGGTACCCTTGTCGGTATCTTCGTCGGATGTTTCGGCCTCCGAAACAGTTGCTGGGCCGCACGTCATCTCTCTCCTCTCAGCCCAACCCTTCTACACAGCCCATCTACCCTCCTACCTAACCCCCCTCGCGTCCGGAACCGCCCGATCGAGATCGGAGGGCTCCAAAAACCCCCCAAAAACCAAACCCTAGCAAAACTGCTATATATAGCAGCCCCCTTGTCATTTTTGAGCCTTCTCCTCCCTCCTCCTCGAAATTCGTGCCCCCCAATCATCCGCCTGCCGCAGCCTCACCCCCCTCCTCAGATTCCGCGCCCGACCACAGCTCCTCTAGCCTAGTGCCGGCCTGTCCAGCTCCCTCGGCCTCCCCAGCCGCAGCCGCGTCGCTCCTGGGCCGCGTCGCCAGCGTTCCAGCCTCGGCTCCTCCCCTCTGGCCCAGCCCAGCGTCCAGATCCGGCCTGCCTCCAGCCTCCTACACCTACCGGGCCAAGAGCCCATGGTGAGCCTCCAGCGTCCCTGCTCCTGTTGGGCCAGCCTCCAGATTCGGCCCAAAGTAGTTTTTTTTCGTTCTGCGAATTTGTCTATTTATCCGGGAATTAATGTTTTACAGAAAAGTCCTTGCACTTCATGCATTTAATATCTCACAAACTGTGCATCGGATTAAAATAATTTATATATGTAAAATGCTCAGAAAATTGTGTAGATTAATAATATGCCATTTTCATCTATGTTAAAAATGTTTAACTTGCTGTTTATTTAAATTTGCTAATATGCCATGTTAAAATGCTTTAATTCATAACTAAATAACCGGAGCTCCGAATTTAATAAACTTTATATGTAAATGGGGTGGAAAAATGCCTAGATTAACATGGTGCACTTTATTTTCCTGTTTAACGACAATAAAATTGTGTTTAGGGCAGAACAGTACCGAATCTAAAATATGCATATGGGGATTTTCCCGAATTATTGTTTGTTGTTCCGGCCTCATTTAAACTTGTATAGATAGGTAGTTTTTCATATGCTTCACCCCTTGCCATGTTTAATAACATTTAATATTGTTGGGTACAAAACCGAGAGAGAACTAAATAGTTGATGTGGTGTTTCGTCAATATGCAACTCGTTGCATATTGATCTCCACTTAACTTGTAGTATTGTTTGTTGCACTTTGCCATGCCATGCTTCTTTAAACCGGACATACATCATACTTGATTGTGCATCATGCCATGATTATGCGTGTGTGTTGACCTTGTTGTTTCTTTCTTTCCGGTGTTGCTTCTTAGTTCCGGTAATGTTGCGATCGTGAGGATTCGTTCGTCTACGCTTGGTTCGGTTTCATCCGTTCGTCTTCTTCATTGACTCGTTCTTCTTCCTTGCGGGATTTCAGGCAAGATGACCGCTACCCTGGATCTCACTACTATCATTGCTATGCTAGTTGCTTCATTCTATCGCTTTGCTGCGCTACCTATCATCTGTTTGTCGAGCCATCCCATGTTGCCATGAACCTCTAACCTTTGACACCTTTCCTAGCAAACTGTTGCTGGGCTATGTTACCGCTTTGCTCAGCCCCTCTTATAGCGTTGTTAGTTGCAGGTGAAGTTGAAGATTGCTCCATGGTGGACAGGGTTTTGGTTGGGATATCACAATATCTTTTTATATTATTAATGCATCTATATACTTGGTAAAGGGTGAAAGGCTCGGCCTTTTGCCTAGTGTTTTGTTCCACTCTTGGCGCCCTAGTTTCCGTCATACCGGTGTTATGTTCCCGGATTTTGTGTTCCTTACGCGGTCGGGTGATTTATGGGACCCCCTTGACAGTTCGCTTTGAATAAAACTCCTCCAGCAAGGCCCAACCTTTGTTTTACCATTTGCCTCACCACCACCTATATTTC
>NC_041393.1:729245884-729274832 GCF_002162155.2 Triticum dicoccoides | reverse complement strand
GTTTTAGTTGTACGTAGTGTTCATCCGGTGTTACCCTGAGAACGAGATATGTGCAGCTCCTATCAGGATTGTCGGTGCATCGGGCGGTCTTGCTGGTCTTGTTTTACCATTGTCGAAATGTCTTGTAAACCGGGATTCCGAGTCTGATCGGGTCTTCCTGGGAGAAGGTCCATTCCTTCGTTGATCGCGAGATCTTGTCATGGGCTAAGTTGTGACACCCCTGCAGGGTATAATCTTTCGAAAGTCGTGCCTGTGGTTATTGGCAGATGGGAATTTGTTAATGTCCGGTTGTAGATAACTTGACACCAGATCTGAATTAAAACGCATCAACCGCGTGTGTAGCCGTGATGGTCTCTTCTCGGCGCAGTCCGGGAAGTGAACATAGTTTCTGTGTTATGTTTGACGTAAGTAGGAGTTCAGGATCACTTCTTGATCATTGCTAGTTTCACGACCGTTCCGCTTATTCTCTTCTCGCTCTTATTTGCGTATGTTAGCCACCATACTTGCTTAGTCGCTGCTGCAGCCTCACCATTTTACCCGTTCCTTTCCTTTTAAGCTTTGCTAGTCTTGATACGCATGGTAATGGGATTGCTGAGTCCTCGTGGCTCACAAATTACTACAACAACAGTTGCAGGTACAGGTTTTTGCGATGATCATGACGCGAGAGCAATGCTTGTTTGCGTTGAGATCTTCTTCTGCTTCTTCGATCAGGGGATAGGTTCCAGGTTGGCAGCCTGGGCTAGCAGGGTGGATGTCGTTTGAGTTTCTGTTTGTGATTCATCCGTAGTCGGATGATGCTCTTATGTATTGTGATGATGTATTCGTGTGGCATTGTATGCCTTTTGTATGTATCCCCATCTATTATGTAATGTTGATGTAATGATATCCACCTTGCAAAAGCGTTTCAATATGCGGGTCTATCCTTGGTGGGACCTTCGAGTTCCTTTTGGATAGGGTCGCATATTGGGCATGACAAGTTGGTATCAGAGCCTCGACCGACCCTAGGAGCCCCCTTGATTGTTGGCCGTTGTTGAGTCTAGAAGAAAACTATTTTGAGTCTTAGGATTATATATATCAGAGAGTAGGATTCTTTTTACTCCTCAGTCCCTTCGTCGCTCTGGTGAGGTCTCCTGACGTAGATGTTTTGTCTTTCCTCTCCTCAAATTTCACTAAAAAAAATTTAGGATCTCGTGGGTATCTTGGAATCGTTCCGATGGTTTTGTGACAAGAACATTGTTCTTGGTGCCTCCTGTCTATTTATGTGGCATTGACCCGGGGAGTCGAGCTCTGAGGTGTTATCGTCACAATTTTATCGTTGCAGTTCTGGAATACCTGAGCTTTGCCGACATCGAAAATCTCTTTTGTACAGTTGTTGGTGAGATAACCCCAATAACCCAGTACTGGGGCGAGCTCGGGAGTATTGCCATAACTCGTATAACGGATGCTTTTCGAAGGTTGAGGTACACGATTTCCGAAGGTTTCTTGGTTATGTGTTGTAGGATGGATACAGCTGGATGTAGGGATTGTTAGTTTTGGGTGAGATATATATTGCTTCCCTTGTATCCCCAACACCAGATTGCATAACTAGAAAGTTTCGGGAGTTTTATAGGTGGGAATTCAAGTAGCTCTAGTTTTATCTTTCCAACAGACACATGATACGATATGGGATCTATCATATGTTTGTTTCCGGCTTATTTCTGCAAGCCAAATCCTTTGTTTTGTTTTATTTGTGGTATTCGAGTTGCTTCGAGTCAAATGTTGAATCCATACCTTTCAAGCGGTGTTCTCATATTTCTATGGGAGTGGTAATCCTTCTTGATCATCGAGATTGTCATCCCAATTCTTTCCAACCGGCGTGCTTCTCTTCAAGTGATTCGATCATTTCAACATCCGCAAGATCAATTCTAAGTTTTCTCAGCGGTGTTTGTTTCATCTGTCCCAAGTTGCCTTTGTTTTCCCGCCCTCCCACCCTTTTTTCTTCAAGGACTTAGATTTCTTAATCATGTATCCTTTTATTTGTGGGAAGTCTCTTCATTCTTTTCTTTCAGTGTTCTTATCCGGCGATTTCCCTCGTGAAGATGCTCACGAGCTTCAAGTTCATCATTCTTCATTCTCGTATTCTTCTCCGGTGGATCCAATTCAAGCTTTCAGTGTTGATCATATTATTTTCCTCGTGTCAAATGCTTTTTCATACCGGTGCACCTCTTAATCTTTCACTTCTCGCTATTCTTTTGTTCTGGAGTGCTGAAGATATCTCCGAAGACTTCTGCTTCCATTCACAATCCGTTCAATATATTTCGAGGTTGTTATCTCATTCAAGTCATTTAATTCAACCGGTGCATTTTCCCTTTCAAGTAATTTTTTGAAGGTGTATCTTTTGAGTGGGCCCTAACCCACAGGTCTTTTCCCAGGATCTTACCCGACTCTTCGAATTATCAGGAGCGATTCTCAAATTCATTTGAAAGTTTGACGTAAGAATGAAATATCATCAGTCAAATGTCTTTCCTCCAAATCTTATCTGTTTCTCTCAAAGATTCGTGATTCTAGCTTGATGTCATCCTCTCATAATTATTTTCGATTGTGAGAATTCTTTTCACCAATCCGGATCTATTCAGGAGTCTTTTCAGTTTGATTCTCCGGAGCACATCATCTCAGAATCATTCATTCTAGCCTTTAGCTCTTGTTATCCAAATCTAACCGGTGCATCATTCAAGTATTCTCTAATAAGCTCATGATCTCTTTGTTCACTTGTATCTAAATCCCTTCAAGTATCTTCATTCATTTTCCAATTATTCCCGGTGAATTGTGCCTTTGGTAATTACATTTTCAATTCTTACGGCGGTTTGTTCAAGATTTCTCTTGCTCCGTTATCATATCAAGTATTCGTTGTTTCCAAATCCTACCGGTGGTTCCTTGAAGACCTTCACAAGTTTACGCTATATCTCTCTTAATTCTTTCTACGAGAATAAGTAGTATGCCAAATCCGTTGCTTGTCATCAATTTAAATTGGTGAAGGATAGGCATGACATAATTCTTATTCTTGTTTCATCCAAGTGATTAATTCCTTCTTCCGGAGATTGTTCATGATGAAGTAATTATGGGTTCTAGTGTTCATCTTTTCTTTTCCGGAGTTTGAAGTTTTCCGCAGTATCTCATCGCGAAACTCCATCTAAATCATCACAAGGCTCACCTTGTTCTTTCAACTTCTCTTTCTTTTTATCATCCTTTTATTACCAGAATTCTTCAGGGAGGCTCTAAATGATGGTTCATCAAGTATTATTTTTTCATTCTTCAATTGTTCTTCAAGATTTCTCTTGAAGTTATGACCCGCCAAGCTACACTCAAAAATAAACATGGTGCTCAACACATGTTTTGTTTTGAGGCGTTCAAGCATTCTTCATCTTGCATTCCAAAGTGCAATTCTTTCTACCTTATCTTTTGAGGTGGTGTTATGACACTCTTGACAATTTCCTTCATGTTTCATGATTCATGTGTTGTCAAGTGTGAGGTATTTTAAATCCAATAATCTCTTTGTTGGAGTTATCTTGGGTTATATTTCACCTAAAGCCTTCCATTGGGAATATTGCTATTTGTGGTGCTTATCATTGATCCAAGCTTTCTCCATATCCTTCTCGGTGAAAGAGGTTTTTCATCTCTTCGTTGATCTCTAACAAGCAATTGTTTTTCGTTAGTGGCAGAATGTCATCTCATAGTCTTGCGATGTTTCCATAAGCCCACTACAAGCTTATTCTTTTCGTTGTTGGTTTTCCAACAACCCCGTTGTAACCATCTTGGAAGGGTGCTTTCCAATCTCAGTTGTGGCAGAAGTTGGCATTTTCTTCTCCATTCTGTTATTCCAATGATCTATCTTCTATTATTTCATCCGGGGGCATTGTGATGTTGCTCTCTTCACCCATCACCTCGTTTTTTCAAGATCATGTTATTTTCTTGCTTATCCATTTAACCGGAGTGTTGTGTTTTCATTCGAGTTCTCTCATCTTATCAAGTTTTGCCTCCTTCCTCAACCGGAGAGCTGTCTGAAATCTTTCTTACCCCTTGTGCCATTCTTATAATAGTTTCGAAGGTAGTGTGTTGTTGATCTCATCAAGTATCCTCTCATCTTGTCAAATTCATGTTCAATTCCTTCTATTTTTAGTCGGAGTGCTGTCCAAATTATATCATTCTTATTCATTCTTATCTCATTTCAACCAGAGTGGTTTCAATTCCTTCTTGTCCTTTGTGCTCGTCATTTATGTCTTGGCAACCTTCAAGCTCTCGTAATGTTCCTTGTTCCTCTTTTCTAACGGATTGTTTGCAATCTCGTTCATCTCTAATTGCTCAACCTCTCAAGGTTCGTGGTTTCACTCATTGGTCGAAGAAGCAACTTAGTTTTACCGCTTATCTTCCTCTTCCTTTTCCCTATGGTGCCATCCTAGATCTCGGGACGAGATCCTCTCGTAGTGGTGGAGTGTTGTAATGCCCCGGATACAACTTTCCATATTCGTAACTCCAACTCTTGCCTTTTCCGGAGATGCTATATGATTCTTCCTTCGTGGTTGGGTTTTATCTGTTGTTTTGCATTTTGTTCTTGTTATGCATCTCATCTCATGTCATTATGCGCATTGCATCGGCATCATTTTCTTAAACTTGCATCCGTTCGTGTTCTGCCGGTTCTCTCCGTTGTCCGTTCTGAGCCCGACCACACTCGCACGCGCCCGCGGCACCTCCGAAATATTATTTTATAAGTGGCATAAAAATGTTCTCGGGATGGGTTGCAACTTGTCATGCGGTCTTATTATAGTGTAGACAGGCCGCCTGTCAACTTTCGTCGCATTCGGAGTCCGTTTGTTAGCCCAACCGTTAAACATATAGCGGTACCCTTGTCAGTATCTTCGTCGGACGTTTCGGCCTCCGAAACAGTTGTCGGGCCGCACGTCATCTCTCTCCTCTCAGCCCAACCCTTCTACACAGCCCATCTACCCTCCTACCTAACCCCCTCACGTCCGGAACCGCCCGATCGAGATCGGAGGGCTCCAAAAACCCCCCAAAAACCAAACCCTAGCAAAACTGCTATATATAGCAGCCCCCTTGTCATTTTTGTGCCTTCTCCTCCCTCCTCCTCGAAATCCGTGCCCCCCAATCATCCGCCTGCCGCAGCCTCACCCCCCTCCTCAGATTCCGCGCCCGACCACAGCTCCTCCAGCCCAGTGCCGGCCTGTCCAGCTCCCTCAGCCTCCCCAGCCGCAGCCGCGTCGCTCCTGGGCCGCGTCGCCAGCGTTCCAGCCTCGGCCCCTCCCCTCTGGCCCAGCCCAGCGTCCAGATCCGGCCTGCCTCCAGCCTCCTACACCTACCGGGCCAAGAGCCCATGGTGAGCCTCCAGCGTCCCTGCTCCTGTTGGGCCAGCCTCCAGATTCGGCCCAGAGTAGTTTTTTTTCCGTTCTGCGAATTTGTCTATTTATCCGGGAATTAATGTTTTACAGAAAAGTCCTTGCACTTCATGCATTTAATATCTCACAAACTATGCATCGGATTAAAATAATTTATATATGTAAAATGCTCAGAAAATTGTGTAGATTAATAATATGCCATTTCAATCTATGTTAAAAATGTTTAACTTGCTGTTTTACTTAAATTTGCTAATATGCCATGTTAAAATGCTTTAATTCATAACTAAATAACCGGAGCTCCGAATTTAATAAAATTTATATGTAAATGGGGTGGAAAAATGCCTAGATTAACATGGTGCACTTTATTTTCCTGTTTAACAACAATAAAATTGTGTTTAGGGCCGAACAATACCGAATCTAAAATATGCATATGGGGATTTTCCAGAATTATTGTTTGTTGTTCCGGCCTCATTTAAACTTGTCTAGATAGGTAGTTTTTCATATGCTTCACCCCTTGCCATGTTTAATAACATTTAATATTGTTGGGTACAAAACCGAGAGAGAACTAAATAATTGATGTGGTGTTTCGTCAATATGCAACTCGTTGCATATTGATCTCCACTTAACTTGTAGTATTGTTTGTTGCACTTTGCCATGCCATGCCTCTTTAAACCGGACATGAATCATACTTGATTGTGCATCATGCCATGATTATGCTTGTGTGTTTACCTTGTTGTTTGTTTCTTTCTGGTGTTGCTTCTTAGTTCCGATAATGTTGCGATCATGAGGATTCGTTCGTCTACGCTTGGTTCGGTTTCATCCGTTCGTCTTCTTCATTGACTCGTTCTTCTTCCTTGCATGATTTCAGGCAAGATGACCGCTACCCTGGATCTCACTACTATCATTGCTATGCTAGTTGCTTCGTTCTATTGCTTTGCTGCGCTACCTATCATTTGTTTGTCGAGCCATCCCATGTTGCCATGAACCTCTAACCTTTGACACCTTTCCTAGCAAACCATTGCTTGGCTATGTTACCGCTTTGCTCAGCCCCTCTTATAGCGTTGTTACTTGCAGGTGAAGTTGAAGATTGCTCCATGGTGGATAGGATTTTGGTTGGGATATCACAATATCTCTTATATTATTAATGCATCTATATACTTGGTAAAGGGTGGATGGCTCGGCCTTTTGCCTAGTGTTTTGTTCCACTCTTGCCGCCCTAGTTTCTGTCATACCGGTGTTATGTTCTCGGATTTTGCGTTCCTTACGCGGTCGGGTGACTTATGGGACCCCTTGACAGTTTGCTTTGAATAAAACTCCTCCAGCAAGGCCCAACCTTGGTTTTACCATTTGCCTCACCACCACCTATATTTCCCTTGGGAGTAATTAACCCAAGGGTCATCTTTATTTTAGCCCCCCCCCCCGGGCCAGTGCTTGTCTAAGTGTTGGTCCGAACCAGAGCCACTTGCAGCGCCACCTCGGGGAAACTTGAGGGTTGGTTTTAGTTGTACGTAGTGTTCATCCGGTGTTGCCCTGAGAACGAGATATGTGCAGCTCCTATCGGGATTGTCGGCGCATCGGGCAGTCTTGCTGGTCTTGTTTTACCATTGTCGAGATGTCTTGTAAACCGGGATTCCGAGACTGATCGGGTCTTCCTGGGAGAAGGTCTATTCCTTCGTTGATCGCGAGAGCTTGTCATGGGCTAAGTTGGGACACCCCTACAGGGTATAATCTTCCGAAAGCCGTGCCTGCGGTTATTGGCAGATGGGAATTTGTTAATGTCCGGTTGTAGATAACTTGACACTAGATCCGAATTAGAACGCATCAACCGCGTGTGTAGCCGTGATGGTCCCTTCTCGGCGGAGTCCAGGAAGTGAACACGGTTTCTGTGTGATGTTTGACGTAAGTAGGAGTTCAGGATCACTTCTTGATCATTGCTAGTTTCACGACCATTCCGCTTGTTCTCTTCTCGCTCTTATTTGCGTATGTTAGCCACCATACTTGCTTAGTCGCTGCTGCGGCCTCACCATTTTACCCCTTCCTTTCCTTTTAAGCTTTGCTAGTCTTGATACCCATGGTAATGGGATTGCTGAGTCCTCGTGGCTCACAGATTACTACAACAACAGTTGCAGGTACAGGTTTTTGCGATGATCATGAAGCGAGAGCGATGCTTGTTTGCGTTGAGTTCTTCTTCTTCTTCTTCGATTAGGGGATAGGTTCCAGGTCGGCAGCCTGGGCTAGCAGGGTGGATGTCGTTTGAGTTTCTGTTTTTGATTCATCCGTAGTCGGATGATGCTCTTATGTATTGTGACGATGTATTCGTGTGGCATTGTATGCCTTTTGTATGTATCCCCATCTATTATGTAACGTTGATGTAATGATATCCACCTTGCAAAAGCGTTTCAATATGCGGGTCTATCCTTGGTGGGACCTTCGAGTTCCTTTTGGATAGGGTCGCATATTGGGCATGACAAGTTGGTATCAGAGCCTCGACCGACCCTAGGAGCCCCCTTGATTGTTGGCCGTTGTTGAGTCTAGTAGAAAACTATTTTGAGTCTTAGGATTATATTGGGCATGACACTGCGTCTCCCGACTCCTCCTCGAAGTCCGCCACCGAGTCAGCAGACTCCCGCTCCTCCAAGTCCACAAACGCGTGAGCCGACTCATCCTTGAAGTCCGCCACCTCCTCCAAGTCCACGAACGCGTGAGCAGACTCATCCTTGAAGTCCGCCACCTCCTCCAAGTCCACAAACGCGTGAGCAGACTCCTGCTTCAAGTCCGGCACAGCATCAGGCCACTCCTCCTGTTTCAAGTCCGACACTGTGTCAGGCCACACCTAATGCTTCAAGTCCGGCACAGCGTCAGGCCACTCCTCCTGCTCCAACTCAGCCACGTCAGCCGTCTTGGCCGTCTCAGCAATCACAGAAGAGACACGCCGCAGCTATGGTGCGTAGGGATATGAGTCGAGGTAGTACAAGAAGTACAGGTGGAGACAAGCGATATAAATATGGTCCAAGCCTCGCTCCTCTTCCTCAGAGGCCTTACGACATGACCGAGGAGCAAAACGCAGCCATAATGCGGGCCCAAGTGGACGCCCATTTTGGACCGATACCAGCACCGCCACCAAGGGAGAAGTGCGTGAGGAAAAGATTAAGCACTTCATTCGTATGGGTAGACCACCAGCTCCCAAGCCTGTTGACTCAGACTATGAGCGCCAAATCAGGAAGGCACATCGAGCACGACTACAGAAGGAAGCGAGCTCGAGCTCAAGACAACAAGCAGCTGGCAAAAAATGCGGGAAAACCGTTCCCCAGTTGGGAGAACAGGCGGCGCAATCGATCCCCCCGCTTGTTGTGCCAACAACACATGAGAGGAGTACACGCGCCCAATATTATTGTGGGCAAACCCTTAACTTTCCCCAGCTGGGCGATGTGGTAATAACCAAGGAGCATATAATGCAGGCTGAAATGCTCAAGATCACTTTTGGACAACTCCTCGAAATCGAGCCCATGTCTCCGCTTAGAGAGGAGGAAATAAAACGGAAATATGTCCGGGGCCAACCTTTGGTCGAGCCAGACAAGGTCAAGAACCTCCCAACAAGAATGTATGAATTGCATCAATGGTACATGAACATTACCAAGATTTCCAATCGAGAGTCCCTCATGGTGAATGTCAAGGAGGAGCATTACTTCCATGAGAAAGCTCTATCCGTTGAGTATTTAGAACTATTTCAGTTATACAATCAAGACGCACTCGACAAATCTATCGTCAGTTGCTATTTTCTGTAAGTGATTTCTTTCTGTAATTTAAGTCTCAAGCTAGCTGTAGTGATCATTTTGATCAATCATTACATGTAATTATCCTCACTATATTCTTTTATGTGGTATTATATGCAGGATGAAGATGTATGAAATGAAAAAATCTGGACGCTATGGCATTGAGTTCATTAACCCAAATACCATTAATGAGTACACATGGAATCTTCCAACTTGTCGAGTAAGTTTAGAGGAAAGCATGCTTGAGTTCTTCAAGCGCCTCAATACCAATGAAGATATACTACTTCCATACAACTTCCTGTGAGTCACACTGTCTTGTACTACAAATTCTGTTTTTGCTTACTAGCTAGCTAGATGTTAAAAATTAAGTGTATAGGGTTTACGGTAGTTTATTAGTGTTCTGCACATGCTCGCTTAATTAATACATGAAAACGTGTGGCGCATGCAGTTTCCACTGGATCTTGTTAGACATTAAAGTTGACGACGGAAAAGTTGAAGTACTGGACTCACTACTTAAAGAAGAAGGTGACTACACCATCTTGAAGGGGATAGTCAACAGGTAATTTCAATCATTATTAACTATATCTCGGCCTATTTAGTTCGCCATTTCCTGATATGAACTATTTAATAACCCCTTTATTAATTTTCTTTGTCGGTGGGCAGGGCTTGGGCAAAGTTCATCAAGGTGACTCCAGGCAAATGGGCAAAAAGGCTGTTTTGGTATCGACCAAAGGTAAGTAATTAAGTAGTACTAGCTAGCTAGCTAGCTACCATCTCTTTAATTCTTGTTTCATTAATTAATCATCATGCTTGATTAATCATTATATGATTCAATTCCATTCTCGTAAAGGCCCTGAAGCAGGCGTCGGGGAATGATCTGTGTGCATACTACGTTTGCGAGAACATTCACATGATGGCTTCCGAACGGAGCAGATCTCAAAGACAAGACTGGGTGCGTTTGTCAGAACACTATTCACACCATTATCGATATCTAGTCACACAACTAATACACATGCATATTGATCTCCTTCTTAACAGTTCAGAGAGGTGCGGGAGCAGCTCCTACCAATGGACCGCATACTAGCACTTCAAGAGGAAATAGCGGGATTTTTGCTCGACCAGGTCATAGATCCCAAAGGAGAATACTATTACCCGCTACCGCCCGCATGAACCACTTGTCATCGTGCTCCAAAGGCACCAAGGCAACATGTAGGAGAAATTATATATATATACATTTGTATGTGTGAATAATTAATGGTGTTGGTTGTGAGACATTCGATGATATATATTTATATATATATGCGGTTCTACGTATGAGAAAATCTATTTATATATATATGCATAACGTGTACAATTTGTAGTATCGTAAAATACCAGCAAACAAAAAAGTATTAAATGGAAAACACAAAATTAATGGGAAATAAAAAATAAAACCAACCCCCCCCCCCAAACATTTAGTACCGGTTGGTGTTACCAACCGGTACTAATGGTCTACCAGCACCCGGGCCTGGCTCGTGCCACATGGTGGCACTTTAGCGCCGGTTCGTGGAAAACCGGTAGTAAAGGGGGGGGGCTTTACTCTCCACTCTTTAGTGACGGTTGTAGAACCGGCACTAAAGGCCCTTACGAACCGACGCTAAAGCCCGGTTCTGCACTAGTGACAAAAGGAATATCCTTTTGCAAAAGATTAGTGAGAGGCCTAGAAATTTTAGAAAAGTCTTTGATAAATCTCCTATAGGAACCAACATGGCCTAGGAAACTACGAATACCTTTTATGTCCTTAGGACATGGCATTTTCTCAATTGCATCAACCTTAGCTTGGTCCACTTCAGTACCTTTTTGAGAAATTTTATGACCCAAGACAATGCCTTCATTCACCATAAAGTGGCACTTCTCCCAATTCAAGACAAGATTTGTTTGTTCACATCTCTGCAAAACTCGATCAAGATTGCTTAAACAATCGTCAAAAGACTTCCCATAAATAGAAAAGTCTTCCATGAAAACCTCAACAATCTTTTCAAAAAAGTCAGAGAATATAGCCATCATACATCTTTGAAAGGTAGCAGGTGCACTACATAAACCAAAAGTCATATCTATAAGCATAGGTTCCAAAAGGACAAGTAAAAGTGGTCTTTTGTTGATCAGGTTGAGAAATAGGTATTTGCAAGAAGCAAGAATATCCATCAAGGAAGCAAAAATGTGTGTGCTTAGATAATCTTTCAAGCATTTGGTCAATAAAAGGCAAAGGATAATGATCTTTTCTAGTGGCTCTATTTAATTTTCTGAAATCAATTACCATTCTATAGCCTGTAACAATTCTTTGTGGACACAATGAACATGACTTACCCATCTACTATCAGCTATAGGATAGATTGTACCTGCTTCCAAAAGCTTTAATATTTCCGTTCTTACCACCTCTTTCATCTTTGGATCTAACCGACGTTGGTTATCAACAGCTGGTTTAGCATCAGGTTCCATATTAAATCATCAAGAGTATATCCAATAGCAGCTCGGTGCTTCCTTAGAGCTTTCAATAATCGTTCTTCTTCATGTTCTGAAAGGTTAGCACTGATAATAACATGATATATCTTCTTTTCATCTAGATAAGCATATTTCAAAGTGTGTGGCAGTTGTTTTAATTCAAACACAGGATCACCTTTAGGTGGAGGAGGACCCCCTAGAGTTTCAATAGGAAAACTGTGTTTAAGTAGAGGATTTTGTTCAAAGAAAATATTATCTATTTCATTTCTTTCATGCATATGTAAATCATTTTCATGGTCTAGCAAGTATTGCTCTAAGGGATCAGTAGGTGGCACATCAATAGAAGCAAGACCAATTAATTCATCCTTACTAGGCAATTCTTTTTCATGATGATTTCTACTAAACTTGGAAAAATTAAACTCATGAGACTCATCACCAAAGCTAACACCCCAGTTTGTTTCTGGCAATCTATCCTAGCATTAACAGTGTTCAAGAAAGGTCTACCAAAAATAATAGGACATAAGTCATCATGTGGGGTACCAAGAACAAGAAAATCGGTAGGATATTTTGTTTTCCCACACAAGACTTCAACATATCTAATAATCCCGCAAGGTGATATGGTGTCTCTATTTGCAAGTTTAATAGTAACATCTATGTCTTCTATCTCTGTAGGTGCTATGTCTTCCCTAATTTCTTGATATAACTTGTAAGGAATAGCACTCACACTTGCACCCATATCACATAAACCATAATAATGGTGATCTCCTATTTTAACTGAAATGACATGCAGGCCAGCAACTGGTCTATTTTTATCCCTTTTTCGGGTTTGGCAATTCTAGCAGCTTCTGCACAGAAGTAGATAACATGCCCATCCACATCTTCTTCTAAGAGATCTTTAACCATAGCAATATTAGGTTCAACTCTAATTTGTTCATCTAGTTTAGGTGTTCTAACAGAGCTTTTGTTAACCACAGTTGAAACTTTAGCATGTTCCTTTATCCTAATAGGAAAAGGAGGTTTCTCAATATAAGCAGTAGGAACAACTGGATCAACATTATAAATTATAGTTTCTTCTTTAACTGGTACCGGTTCTTTAGTTTTATCTTTAATAGGTGGGTGATATTTTAAGCCACTTCTCTTTAGGGAGTTCAACATGAGTAGTGAATGATTCACAAAAGGAGGCTACTATCTCAGAGTCAAGTCCATATTTAGTGCTAAACTTTTGAAAAGCATCGGTATCCATAAAAGATTTAACACGATCATACTTAAGCTTTATACCTGACTCTTTACCTTTGTCGAGTTCCCAATCTTCAGAGTTGCGTTTAATTCTTTCCAAAAGATCCCACCGGAATTCAATAGTTTTCTTCATAAAAGAACCAGCACAAGGAGTATCCAGCATGGTTTGATCATTACGAGAAAGCCGAGCATAAAAATTCTGAATAATAATTTCTCTTGAGAGCTCATGATTGGGTCATGAATATAACATTGACTTAAGCCTCCCCCAAGCTAGAGCGATACTTTCTCCTTCATGAGGCCAAAAATTATATATATAATTCCGATCACGATGAACTATATGCATAGGATAATTTTTTTTGGTGAAACTCCAATTTTAAACGATTCCAATTCCATGATCCAATAGCATCGCATAGATTTTACCATGCCAATGATTTTCCATTCAAAGATAACGGGAAAACCTTTTTCATAACTTCATCCCTGGGTAAACCTGCAAGCTTAAACAATCCACAAATTTGTTCTACATGTATCAAGTGCATGTCAGGATGTTCGGTTCCATCTCCTGCATAAGGATTAGCTAGCAGTTGTTCTATCATACCCGAAGGAATTTCATATTCAATATTTTCAGTAGGTGCAGTAGGTTGAGGGGTACCTAATTGTGGTTCCTGACGGGGTGAAGATACCCGGAACAAATCCCTCAAAGTATTGTTTTCCATAGTAACAAGTGACAACAAATTTCAGCACACTATATAAATGTTTCCTTGCCGAATTCCTCTTAACAAAGGCGCTTCACTCCTCGGAAACGGCGCCAGCAAATAGCCTTGATGACCCACAAGTATAGGGGATCAATTGTAGCTTTTTTTGATAAGTAAGAGTGTCGAATCCAATGAGGAGCAGAAGGAAATGACAAGTAGTTTTCAGTAAGGTAATGTCTGCATGTGCTGAAATTGTAAGTAGCGAGTAGTTTGATAGCAAGGTAATTTGTAAGGAGCAAGTAACGATAATTGTAACAAGTATGCAGCAAGGTAGCACAATCCTTTTGAGGCAAAGTACGGGCCAAAACGATCTCTTATGGTAAGCAAAGCATTCCTGAGGGTACACGGGAATTTCATCTAGTCACTTTCATCATGTTTGTTTGATTTGTGTTCGCTACTTTGATAATTTGATATGTGGGTGGACCGGTGCTTAGGTGCTGTTCTTACTTGAACAATCCTCCTACTTATGATTAACCCTTCCGCAAGCATCCGCAACTATGAGAAAAGTATTAAGGATAAATCCTAACCATAGCATTAAACTCTAGGATCCAATCGGTCCCTTACGAAATAGTGCATAAACTGGGGTTTAAGTTTCTTCACTCTCGCAACCCACCATCTATTTACTACTCCAAAATGCATTCCCTTAGGCCCAAATATGGTGAAGTGTCATGTAGTCGACGTTCACATGACACCACTAAGGGAATCACAACATCCATACTATCAAAATATCGAACACATATCAAGTTCACATGATTACTTGCAACATGATTTCTCCCATGACATCAAGAACAAAAGTAACTACTCACAAACAACAAACATGCTCATGATCAGAGGGGTATTAATATGCATAACAGATACGAACATATAATCTTCCACCAAATAAACCATATAGTAATCAACTACAAGATGTAATAAACACTACTAGTCACCCCCTAACAACAATCTATAGTTCCGGTAACAATATTGCATACAAGAGATGAACTAGGGTTTGAGATGAGATGGTGCTGGTAAAGCTGTTGATGGAGATTGCCCTCCCCAAGATGGGAGACTTGTTGGTGATGATGATGACAATGATTTCCCCCTCCGGGAGGGAAGTTCCCCCGGCAGAATCGCTCCACCGGAGGGCAAAAGAGCTCCTACCCAAGTTCCGCCTCAATATGTTGGCGCTTCGTCCCGAAAGCCTCTCCTTTATTTTTTATAGGTTAAAACCACTTATATACCAGAAGATGGGCACCGGAGGGGGGCCAAGGAGGCCACAACCCACCAGGGCGCGCCAGGGGGGCCTGGCGCGCCCAGGTGGGTTGTGCCCACCTGGTGGCCCCCTCTGTTGTTTATTGGCTCCAATAATCCTTAAATGATTCATAAAAAATCTCCGTGAAGTTTCAGCTCATTTGAAGTTGTGTAGAATAGGTGGCCTGACGTAGCTTTTCCAGGTCCAGATTTCCAGCTGCGGGAATTCTCCCTCTTGGTGTGCTCCTTGCAAATTATGAGAGAAAAGGCATTAGAATTACTCCAAAAAGCATTATTATGGATAGAAACATTATAAGTAATAGTAAGAAAACATGATGCAAAATGGACGTATCACATCCGAAGTTGCTCCTGGAGCAGCCTTGCACCAAGCGGTACTTCAAGGACGTAATTCTTCTGTGCAGCAATGAGGATAATCCTCAAGTTACGGACCCAGTCCATGTAGTTGCTACCATCATCTTTCAACTTAGCTTTCTCTAGGAACACATTAAAATTCAAGGGAATGGTAGCACGGGCCATTGATCTACAACATAGATATGCAAAAACTATCAGGACTAAATTCATGATAAATTTAAGTTCAATTAATCATATTACTAAAGAACTCCCACTTAGATAGACATACCTCGAGTCATCTAAATGATCATGTGATCCATATCAACTAAACCATGTCCGATCATCACGTGAGATGGAATAGTTTTCAATGGTGAAGATCTCTATGTTGATCATATCTACTACATGATTCACGTTTGACCTTTCGGTCTCAGTGTTCCGAGGCCATGTCTATACATGCTAGGCTCGTCAAATTTAACCCGAGTATTCTGCACATGCAAAACTATCTTGCACCCGTTCTATGTGAACGTAGAGCTTATCACACCCGATCATCACGTGGTGTCTCGGCACGACGAACTATTGCAACGGTGCATACTCAGGGAGAACACTTATACCTTGAAATTTAGTGAGGGATCATCTTATAGTGCTACCGCCATACTAAGCAAAATAAGATGCATAAAAGATAAACATCACATGCAATCAAAATATGTGACATGATATGGTCATCATCATCTTCTGCCTTTGATCTCCATCTCCAAAGCACCATCATGATCTCCATAGTGTCCTTGTCGTCTCACCAACTATTGCTTCTACAACTGTCAGTACCGCATAGTGATAAAGTAAATCAATTACATGGCGATTGCATTTCATACAATAAAGCGACAACCATAAGGCTCCTGCCAGTTGCCGATAACTTTCACAAAACATGATCATCTCATAAAAAAACGCATATCACATCATGTCTTGACCATATCACATCACAACATGCCCTGCAAAAACAAGTTAGACGACATCTACTTTGTTGTTGCAAGTTTTACGTGGCTGCTACGGGCTTCTAGTAAGAACCGTTCATACCTACGCATCAAAACCACAACGATTTTTCGTCAAGTGTGTTGTGTTAACCTTCAACAAGGATCGGCCATAGTCAAATTCGATTCAACTAAAGTTGGAGAAACAGACACCCGCCAACCACCTTTATGCAAAACAAGTTGCATGTCTGCCGGTGGGACCGGTCTCATGAACGTGGTAACCTAAGGTTGGTCTGGGCCGCTTCATCGAACAATACCGCCGAATCAAAATAAGACGTTGGTGGTAAGCAGTATGACTATGATCGCCCACAACTCTTTGTGTTCTACTCGTGCATATCATCTACGCATAGACCTGGCTCTGATGCCATTGGTGGGGAACATAGCATGCAATTTCCAAAAAATCCTACAATCACAAAAGATCTATCTAGGAGATGCATAGCAACGAGAGGGGAGAGTGTGGTCATGTACCCTCGTAGACCGAAAGCGGAAGCGTTTGTTTAACGCGGTTAATGTAGTCAAACGTTTTCGCGATTCAACAAGTACCAAGCATACAGCACCTCCATGTTCAGCACATGTTTAGCTCGATGACGTCCCTCGAACTCTTGATCCAAAAAAGTGTCGAGGGAGAGTTTCGTCAGGACGGCGGCGGGGTGACGGTGATGGTGATGTGATATGCGCAGGTCTTCACCTAAGCACTACGACGCTATGACCGGAGGAGTAAACTGTGGAGGGAGGCACCGCACACGGGGCGCGACATGGGGAGGGGAAACTGACTAGGACTCCTAGTCCAAGTCGGCCCCCCTTTCTTTCAGAGGGGGAAAAGGGAAGGAGAGGGAGAGGGAGAAGGAAAGGGGGGGGGGCCCCCTTGCCCTTGTCCAATTCGGACAGCCCATGGGGGGCATGCACCACCCCTTGCGGGCTCCCCTCTCTTTCCCCTATGGCCCATGTAGGCCCATTACTTTCCCCGCGGGGGAGGGGGGTCCGGTAACCCTTCGGTACTTTGAAAATATCTGAAATGCTTCGAAACCATTCCGATGTCCAAATACTATCGTCCAATATATCAATCTTTATGTCTCGACCATTTCGAGACTCCTTGTCATGTCTGTGATCTCATCCGGGACTCCAAAGAATATTCGGTCACCAAAAACACATAACTCATAATACAAACTGTCATCGAACGTTAAGCGTGTGGACCCTACGGGTTCGAGAACTATGTAGACATGACCAAGACATATCTCCGATAAATAACCAACAACGGAACCTGGATGCTCATATTGGTTCCTACATATTCTACGAAGATCTTTGTCGGTCAAACCGCAATGACAACATACGTCATTCCCTTTGTCATCGGTATGTTATTTGCCCGAGATTCGATCGTCGGTATCTTCATACCTAGTTCAATCTTGTTACCGGCAAGTCACTTTACTCATTTTGTAATGCACCATCCCGCAACTAACTCATTAGTCACATTGCTTGCAAGGCTTATCATGATGTGCATTACCTAGAGGGCCCATAGATACCTCCCGATACTTGGAGTGACAAATCCTAATCTAGATCCATGCCAACCCAACAAACACCTTCGGAGACACCTGTAGAGTATCTTTATAATCACCCAGTTACGTTGTGACGTTTGATAGCAAACAAGGTGTTCCTCCGGTATTCGGGAGTTGCATAATCTCATAGTCAAAGGAATATGTATAAGTCATGAAGAAAGCAATAGCAAAAAAACTTAACGATCTTTATGCTAAGCTAACGGATGGGTCTTGTCCATCACATGTCTATGGTCAGAAAACTTAACCATCTTTGATTAACGAGCTAGTCAAGTAGAGGCATACTAGGGACAATTTGTTTTGTCTATGTATTCACACATGTATCAAGTTTCCGGTTAGTACAATTCTAGCATGAATAATAAACATTTATCATGATATAAGGGAAATATAAATAACAACTTTATTATTGCCTCTAGGGCATATTTCCTTCAGTAGCACATGTCATCCAGGCATGACTCGACATCTCCACTGAAACTCTGTGCAAGATGAAGCCGCTCCACCTCCTGTCTCTGTCGTCCAGCGCTACCCCACAAATGATGCTCCCAACAGAGAAACGACACCGCAGTGTCGCCATCGTCCAATCTGGAAGACCAGATGCTAGGGTTTCCCTTGGAGCAGCATGAGTGGGTTGACCGTAGTTACATGATGATGCCTTCATCAAGTTACCGGCGCAGAATGCGACCATTGCCCGCTGTCGGCTTGGTTTTTAGCGACAACTATGTCTCCCTGGCTCACAACTGGGACTAGATGAAGGATCTCACGATCTGATCACCCGACCTTCAGGCAGACCACCTCCGACAAAGGAGATGACCACCACTGCCAAGCCTAGGGTCGCCGCCCCAGGTGTCTGCGTGATAACGGAGGAGAACTGATATTGGGGTGGGAAACTCCAGATCCATCGCGGCCAGCCGCGATGGTTGGCCCCACGCTACCCCCGCAACCGTGGTGGCCAAGCCACCGCCAGAATACCATCGGGATGCTGCCCCATTCGTGCCAAATCCGCCTCCAGGCCAGGTGCATGCCTAGGTTCGCCGTCGCGTCTCGGTCACATATCCCCTCGCGGAGAGAGGAGGAGAGCCCACCATCCGCCGGGCGAGCTTCGCTCGCCGGCCTCCTTCGGCGGCGGCGTGGAAGTAGGGAGGGAGGGAGGGGCGTCGGCGGCTTGGGTTTTCCCGAGCCGCCCCCTGGAGGCGACGCGAGCAAGGCCCGAGGTCATGTCGCTTGACTCACTCTAAAATTTTGTAGTGGCATAACCCCATACAAACACTGGTAAATTTGACAAAGTGAGGATATTTTTGTTGAAAAACATGCCCCCAGTAACTTATGCAAAAATAATATGGTAATATAAAAACCGCATACCCGATAACTTACATGCAAACACGGTGGTAATGACCAAGGAGGAGAAAAAGATATGAACCACATACCTGATAACTTACATACAAGTAGCATGATAAGTTTGACAAAGTCGAGAAGAAGTTGTTGAAAAATATAACCCCCTAAATTATGTGAAAATAACAAGGTAATGTATGGATCACATACCTGATATCTTACATATAAACACTACAGTAACTTTGACCAAGAGAAGAAAAAGTTGTTCAAAAACACAAGCCCGATAACTTACGTGAATATTGCACGATAATATACAAATCACATACCTGATAACGTACTACAAACACCATGATAAGTTTGACCAAGGAGGAAAAAAAGTAGTTGAAAAACATACTCTTTGGTAACTTGCACATCATAGGCGTGGTAACATATGTAGGCCAGGCGAAATAACTTTTGGCCCTTAAAACAATGTCTTCGAAACGTACCACCATGGATCTAGTTTTGAAAATCTCATCGCAACGAATCTTTCACATGAAAACAGATTTTTCATCGGTCTGACGGTTAGAGCTACGAAACATTTTAAATTTTCAGAATCAGGAGAATCTAGAATGACATTAGCTTTTTTTGTTCTCTAATGCAGACATGCATATGCATGTGGAGAAGGCGGAGAATCATTTTTATACCCGATAACTCACGTGAAAATATCACGATAACTTGCATATCACAAGCGTGATAACTTATGTAGCCTGGACGTGGTAACTTTTGATCCCCAAAACGTCATCCAAATATAACAATATAAGATCTAGTTTCAAAGAGGCGTTTAGTCACACTTAGACGCTAAACAAAGACCAAACGACTCTCCTATAACATAAGGAGAACTCTAGGATGTGCATGAAAGGGTTTGTCGACTCAAGCAAAAAATCCAGTCAGATTGCATAAGCAGGCCAAATGGGCCATATTCCAATGGCAATAGTTGATAGTTAAGTCTTATATGCTCTAAATCAACATTAAAACACATATAATACCCCAAATACACCCTTATAGCCAAGAGTGTATGTCCTTCTAGGCTGCCCCTAGGGTGCTTAAGCGCCACCTACGCACTAGGTGCGCCTTGCTTACGCAGCTTTTTTCAACCTTGGCAAATCAAGCAACTCTCCATTAATAGTTGAGATATACATCAGCTTTTGTTTTGTGCGGCATCGTTTGAGATGAACAAAGAAATCTGAAGAAAACCAAACGGCTTGGGGCCAGAGAAGATGAGGCGAACCTATCAGCTCTTTTTTAATAATAGAGATATACATTAGTTTCGTTTGTGCGGCATCTGGTAAAATAATAATATATATAAAACCAAGCAACCTCCTCTAGCCTCCCGGGTGAAAGCCCTAACCTTGGTGGGCGGCGGCGGCGCTCTCGGCGTCGTACTCCTTCTTGAAGGCGCCGCCTTTTGGAGCTGTTTGGTTGGTGTGCGCTGTTGGGGTGCATTCGGCGACGTCAGTGGTGTGTCTTCTTCGTCCAAGCTTGGTGCTATCCCTCCTCTGCAGCCGGGCCATGGGCAATTCTGCTTGTGGGAAGCTTTGGCTGCTCGTCGGGAGTTCGGGGATCCTCTCTATGTGGCCATCCTCCGGCGACAACCATTCTAGTTCTAGGTGGAGCATTCTATCTTCTGACGGTGCGGCGCCTTTCGAGCCAGGCGAGGAGGTTGTGGCCTTCTTCGGAGATGGAATTGGATGGTTGTGCCGTGCCGGGGTCCATAGCTGTTTGGTGACCACACTTCCTGCTGATGCCGGTCATCCCCTTCTCCTCGGTGCCAGCTTGGTCTAGCTCCCTGCTGCTTCGTTCTCGGAGGAGGTCCTCGATGTCTGCAGCTGTGTGCTTATCTGTTTTATCTTCTAGCTTGTAGCTTTGAGGCTAGTTAGCTGCTTACCAGTGTCTATGTATCTTACCGTGTTGTTTTTCTTTCTTTGGTTCTTGCGATCTGTAATCCTGGCCGGTTGATGGCTTTGTTAATTCAAAGCCGGGCTAGGCTCGAGCTCCATCTCGGGCTCGGTTGATGCCTTTTCTCTAAAAAAAAAGCAAAGAATCAAGGCGTGGGGAGAAATAACTGATGAAGAGATGTGGCGAACCTATGTTTATCGCGATTATTAAAAGAGGTTGGTATGTTCGGAAATAAAATGAGAAGAAAAAAGACACGCACCCGTTGCATGCACCACAGTGCACATGCATCATGCAGCAGGTCGCCCTCTCGGCTTCTCGGAGAAGCCTTCTATCTCCCCGCCTCCCCCATTACTACCCCCTACCTCTCACCTCTCACCTCCCCCTCGCCCTCTTTAAAAAACCACAACCAGCGCACAGGCACAAGGGAAGACTAACGGAGGAGATCTGACCAGCGGAGAAGACGACCCGACCCACCGCGCCCGGCTCCACCGGTAACCCCATCGCCTCCCATGTCTCATCGCCATCTTCCATCGAGCTAGCTTGCTTCCTGGGGTTTGCGAATCTTTCCATTGGTTTATAATCTGCAATGCGTTCTTCCCCCATCGCCCCCTCCTGGATCCCTCTCTTCTGTTCTGGAGAGATTCGCAGTCCCAACGTTTTGGGGGTTTTGCCAACAAATTTTCTTGGGGGTTTTGGCTTTCGATCTGGGTTAATTGAAAAGAAAGAGAGCTTTATGCATTCTTCAAACAGGTTTGCTCTTATTTGTGTTACTGCTACTGCCTACCAATCTGCCTCTGCTAACAAATCATCTTCCTTTCTAGTATCCGGCCATTTATATTTATATTTCCAATTCATAGCACACAATGTCTCCTATGTAAGATTCCAGTGAGCCACGCACAACCATAACAAGGATCTTGCAAATCAAAAGAGGTTCCTTTCATGGATGACCAAAATAAGTATTAAATGACAAGAGGTTCTTCTTGGGGGTTTTCACAAGGGGACATTTGTTCTTGGCTAGGGTTTTTTGTATGAAAGAAGTGCTCTCATTCTGCTTTGAACTTTTGGGTTCAATGTGGATGTCCTTTCAATTTTTATGACCAAAAACCTCGTCTTCTTTCTTCCCTTTTCATAATACAAAGTGCGAGGAGGCAAATACTCGAATAGTGTGGCAATGCATTTTATTGGGGGTTCATATACCATAGAACTCTGTAATCTCTGTTTTGCTTATATTGCTTGTAAAATATGTGCACCAAATATATTTTTGTGGATAAAATTATAACCCACTTTGGAGCTACAGAGTATATCTTCATATGTACCGTTTATTTTGTGTTGATAATATATCAGTATCATCATTAATTCCTTTTTACAAAGTTACTGCTCCTAAATATGCACATATGTTTTTATATACAGGATCTCCTTGTGAAGGATAACTCTGTTTAGAGCCAGAGTGTAAATATTGCTCATATCTAGACATTTCTTTCTGATCACAATAATCATCATTCTAGTAATTCCTACACCTACAATGGATATAATGACTGTAAAAGCATACACTGCACTTAATCTTTCATCTAAACAGCTGATGCTTCTTGGTCATCCTGGAACTGGAATCAATTTTGTTTTTATTTGTTTTGTACTGCTAATCATCTGACCTTCCGCACATGCAGAGAGCTCCGCCTGTCCTGCCAAGATGGACCCGAGTGATGGAGGCCAAGATGAGTTACCACCACCACCTCCTCTGCCTCCGGATGTGGTGCCCATCAAAGAAGAAGATGTCGCCGAGGAACCGCCTCCAAACAAGCCATCAAAGCCCAAAAGGCTCCCAATGGCTAGGCCTGGGCTAGGGAAGAGAGGGCACACCATCCAGCTACTTGCTAACCACTATCAAGTCTCCCTGAAGTGTTCAGAGGAATTTTTCTACCACTACCATGTGAGCATGCTTTACTTGCTTTCCCCATGCTAATTCACCACCTAGTAATTTCAAAAGTGACCTTAATTTCCATATCCCCATGCTATCTGGCACTATCGATGTGTAGGTTAATCTGAAGTATGAGGATGATCCACCTGTTGTTGAAAAGGGGATAGGGAGAAAGGTGCAGGATAAACTGCTGCAAATGTACCATTCCGATCTTGCGAACAAGGACTTTGCATATGATGGTGAGAAGAGCCTCTTTACAATTGGGGCTCTTCCCCAAGTACATAATGAATTCACTGTAGTATTGGAAGACATTGGAAGTGGAAAGTGAGTTCTACTCCTTGACCTGCTTGCAGGCTATCTGCCCCTATGTAGTACTACATACCATCCTCTGTGTTCAGTATAACACAATTATTAGTTGGTTGTAGGAGCTCTGGAGGTAATAGTGGCAACAGTCCGGAAGGTAGTGACACGAAGAGAGTGAGGAGGCCTTACCAGTCAAAGATTATAAAAGTGGAGCTGAGCTTTGCGGCGAAAATCCCTATGGCCGCAATCGCGCAGGCCATTAGAGGTGAAGAATCAGAGAACTCCCTGGATGCTATTCGAGTTCTTGATATCATACTAAGGCAGCATTCTGCAAAACAGTATGTATCTTAATGAATGTCTTGCTCCCATGCCTCTCACAAGCATTACTCTGCGCTTATGCTCTAGATATGCCTTCATGCCCTGACCATGGTTAATTTTTCTGACTATTCACAGGGGCTGTCTTCTAGTCCGCCAATCATTTTTCCACAATAATCCTAAAAGTTTCATTGATTTGGGCGGCGGTTTGTTGGGATGCCAAGGATTTCACTCAAGTTTCCGTGGTGCACAGAGTGGACTCTCCCTAAATATTGGTATGCATCTCACACTATTGTATTGTCATATAACTCCATCGGCCACAAGCTATTTAACGTTGTCATGTCAAACTTATTTTAACTTGCAGATGTTTCGACTACCATGATAGTTAAACCTGGTCCTGTTATCGATTTTCTTCTTGCTAACCAGATGGTTCGTCGCCCCGACGAAATTAACTGGCCAAAGGTTAGTTGTATCTTTGATGTTCTTGATAATATAGCATGAACAATCATCCTACTATATTTATTTTGATAATTCTAATTTGGATGTTTTTGCCTCACAGGCCAAGCGTACCCTCAAGAGCTTGAGGATAAAAACCACTCACACAAATTCAGAGTTCAAGATAATTGGTTTGACTGAGAAAAATTGCAAGAAACAAACGTGAGAGTTCCTCCTTACCATTTATTTCATTTTACCAGTGCTTATAAATTAGTAATTTGGCAAGATGTCTTATTGTTTACCAGCATTTTATGCTATATTTATCGATTGCTTTGTGATTGGCGTGCTTAACTAGGTTTCCATTGAGGCGGAGGAACGGTGACAACGGAGACACTGATACTGTTGAAATAACAGTCTATGATTACTTCGTATAGAACAGAGGCATAGAACTGCGTTATTCTGGTAATCTTCCATGTATCAATGCTGGGGAGGCCAAACCGTCCAACTTACTTCCCTGTCGAGGTTCGTCTCATTTATGCTATTTCACACCCTTAATCGTCTCTCCTTCGGAAATTTCATCGATGATCTGATGTCCTGGTGAACTTTTCGCATGGCCAGCTTTGCACGCTTGTTCCTCTGCAAAGATACAGCAAAGCTCTGTCTACTCTGCAGAGGTCCTCACTTGTCGAGAAGTCCAGACAAAAGCCTCATCAAAGAATGTCAACTCTTGATGATGTGAGTTATCATCTACTCCCTTCGTCCCGTAATATAAGAGCATTTTTTACACTAGTGAAAAATGCTCTTATATTATGGGACGGAGGGAGTAGATTTCAGCTTGCTACCACCATATATAACTTGCTGTTTCTGGTCATATGGAAATTAACTGATAGTTCATCGTACGCTAAATGCAAGGCACTTAAAACATAGCGACTATGACTCTGATCCCATGCTGAAGGCATGTGGCATTTCAATTGCCCGAAATCTTACTCAAATTGAAGGGAGGATCCTACAAGCGCCCAAGGTTAGTGACAGTTTACCAAACATAGTTTAGCATGCTTGTGCTCGATGTTCTTCTGAATGTACCTAAGTAAGTCTTCTATATGTAGCTGAAAGCCGGTGACGGTGAAGAATTCATCCCACAAAAAGGTCGTTGGAACCTTGCGAGAAAGGTCAAAACGTTTTCTGTTCATAACATGTCATCATTGATGACCCTTCTGCTAGTTTGCTGATTCTTTTTGTTTCAGAAGCTGATTCGGACCTGTTCTGTCACGAGGTGGGCAGTTGTCAATTTCTCTGCACGTTGTGATGCTCGTGGTCTTGTCCGAGAACTTACAAGGATTGCAATTGCAATGGGGATTGTATGTTCTATTTTTTTTTCTACAACGTATTTAATTGTTCTTAATTTTTGTTGCTGAACTTAATTTGCTTGCAGAAAATAGAGGACCCTCGTGATGTAATTGAAGAGAGCCCGTCAGTGCGACGCGCTCCCACGTCGCGGAGAGTGGACGAGATGTTTGCTCAGTTAAAATCAAAGCTACCTGGACAACCCAAGTTCCTGCTGTGTCTTCTTCCTGCGAGGAAAAACTGCGAAATTTATGGTTGGTTCATGTTTTCGGTCATCGTTATTTGGTTGCTACCATTCCCTATAAGCATGATTGCCTGTTGCAGAATATATAATATATATTTGCTTCAACCAGGCCCTTGGAAGAGGAAGTGTCTTGCCGAAGTTGGCATTTTCACACAATGTCTAGCTCCTCCCCCAAGAGTCAACGATCAGTACCTAATTAATGTGCTATTGAAAATAAATGCTAAGGTTTGTTGACATGAGCTTATTTTATTTTTACTGTATTTAATGACTACTGTATATGCTTATACTTTTGTCTTTTCACCTGTTGTTACCCAGCTTGATGGGCTAAACACACTGCTACAAGGTGAGCTACCCCCTGCACCTGCAGTATTACCCACATTGTGGGGAAGGTGCCTACTATTATCTTGGGCATGGATGTGTCACATGGTCAGCCTGGGCAATCTGATAGGCCTTCCATTGCTGCGGTAAGAGGGATACAGTTCTAATCTCTGAATAGTAGCTCAGTCGTCATCTGAATGATTGCAGATTTGATAAGTGTTTTTATGACTGTATTTGTATTTTTATGACTGTATTTGTAAGCCTACTCAGGCAGAAACTTCTACCATGGCTGGCACATTTATCTTTTTTAACCATTCTTCATTTCTAGTAGCTGAATTGGTATGGCTTTTGATTTTTCTTAGGTGGTTAATTCTCGCGAGTGGCCTCTCATCTCCAAATACAGAGCAACAGTGCACACTCAGTCACCCAAACTAGAAACAATGTCTTCCTTGTTTAAACCACGAGGAACGGAAGATGATGGCCTCATTCGGTAAGACATGACATTCGAATCAATCTTGAGTTCAGTTCCTTGTCAACAATACTATGCGGGCATGTTCATGAATGTATGTTATATATACTTTATTGCACACACTTTCCTAATGTAAAAAATGTCATTGCACATGTCCAGGGAATCGCTTATCGACTTCTACACTAGTTCTGAGAATAGAAAACCAGATCAAGTTATTATTTTCAGGTACCAAGTTCTGAAATTATATTTGGTAATACCAGTAAATTTGTAGTTCCTGGAATGTTTTTGTACTGAAAATGGATAGTGGATGAAGTCTTAACCGCCATCTCACACAACTCATGCTAATTCCAGGGATGGAGTTAGCGAAAGCCAGTTTACTGATGTCATAAACATTGAGCTTGAGCAGATCATCCAGGTAGTTCATGTGTTTGATTTCAACATGTGATGTACAAGTATTATCCTGTATTGGACAGTGTTATTTCATCTACTTTTAATCAATGCAGGCCTGCAAGTTCCTCGATGAGAAGTGGGAGCCTAAGTTCACAGTAATTGTTGCTCAGAAAAACCATCATACCAGATTTTTCCAGACTGGATGTCCGGATAATGTTTATCCTGGTAAACTTTATTTCGACCAATCAGGGCAGAGTCCTGAACTTTTTTTGTAGAGTGAAACATGGCTTGGCGCATAAATGTGCAATTATCTGTGAAATGATGGTAAAGCAAGTGATCATTCTGTAGGGACCGTCGTGGATAAAGAGGTCTGCCATCCCAAGAATTTCGACTTCTACATGTGTGCACATGCTGGGATGATAGTAAGTAATCTCTGCTTTCTGCTCTCGTTTTTTGTTACTACCACCACATACCAGTATGCCCGGTGATGGTCGTACTTAAGTTTGTGTTTGTTGTGTGTGCCAGGGCACGGCGAGGCCAACACATTACCATGTTCTGCATGATGAGATCGGCTTCACCGCGGATGAGCTTCTGGAATTTGTGCATTCGCTTTCATATGTGTACGTAGACATGCAGTCTAGGGCCACAGAGCTCGAGAAATTTATGCCATTCTGATAGAAAAAGAACTGTTGCCAAGCTAGGCCTGAACCCTGTTGCTGTGACCTTTTCAGGTACCAGAGGAGCACAACAGCGATATCAGTCGGTATGCGCGGCCCATGTCTTTGCTTGGCAAATAATGAGCACTGTAACTTATGTTTTGTTGTGTTTTTGCTTGGGTTGGCTTGCAGTTGCTCCGATCATGTACGCACATCTGGCGGCGGCCCAGGTAGGCACGTTCGTGAGGTTTGAAGACATGTCGGACGTGTCGTCGAGCCAGGGAGGGGGGCACACATCGGTGGGCAGCATTCCGGTGCCGGAGCTGCCTCGGCTGCACAAGAATGTGAGGAGCTCCATGCTCTTCTGCTGATTTGCTCCTGATGATGCTTGGGGTGGGGGTGAACTGTGTCTCGCTATGTGTGAGTGTCTATCTGAAAAAATAGCACCTGGAACTACTCTAGCTATTGGTGCCCGAAGAACTAGTCGGTGAGTCAGTCCTTTGATGTTTATGGAAACCATGGAACTGCATGTAGTCTTTTGTGTTGGCGTTGAACCAACCCCAACCTTGGATCTACTACTATTACTAGGCTTGGATGATATGCGTGAACCGTGCATGCTGTTGGTTTTGGATCTACTCTTACCTCCTCTTATCACATGAAAAGTAAGACTATTTTTCGCTTTAAGAGAATTTATAGAGGTCGAATCAGCTCAGATGGAGCCACATGGGGCCCACAAGGCATCAGGGCGCGCTACCCCCTTGGCGCACCTATTGCCTTGTCGTCTCCTCATTTGCTTTCTGGCCTCCTCTCAAAGCTTCTATGGTCTGCCTTGTCCAGAAAAACTTCGTTTGGTACTGATTTCGTGGAAAACCAAAAACAGGCAAAAACCGCAACTAGCACTTGGCATCGGGTTAGTATAATTGCATCATGTATCAGAGAGGTATCTCTGGGCCTTCTCGGTAATGCACATCACTATAAGCCTTGCAAGCAATGTGACTAATGAGTTAGTTGCGGGATGATGCATTACAGAACGAGTAAAGAGACTTGCCGGTAACGAGATTGAACTAGGTATGAGGATACCGATGATCGAATCTTGAGCAAGTAACATATCGATGACAAAGGGAACAACGTATGTTGTTATACGGTTTGATCAATAAAGATCTTCGTAGAATATGTGGGAGCCAATATGAGCATCCAGGTTCCGCTATTGGTTATTGATCGGAGATGTGTAGGGTCCGTATGCTTAACGTTCGATGATGATTTGTATTATGAGTTATGTGATTTGATGACGGAAGTTTGTTCGGAGTTCGGATGAGATCACGCACATGACGAGTAGTCTCGAAATGGTCGAGAGGTAAAGATTCATATATTGTAAGGTTATATTTGGACACTGGAATGGTTTTGGTAAGTATCAGATAAGTTTCGGAGTATCGGGAGGTTACCAGAACC
Organism: Triticum dicoccoides; assembly: GCF_002162155.2. Classification (NCBI taxonomy): domain Eukaryota; kingdom Viridiplantae; phylum Streptophyta; class Magnoliopsida; order Poales; family Poaceae; genus Triticum; species Triticum dicoccoides. The sequence goes on along the minus strand of NC_041393.1, from coordinate 729,245,945 downwards.
CCTTGGGGAAGTATTGGGCCTTAATGGGCTTTAGTGGAAAGGAGAGAAGGGCCACAAGGGG
>NC_041393.1:729142579-729245724 GCF_002162155.2 Triticum dicoccoides | reverse complement strand
GGGCCGGCCTCCTCTCCTCCCCCCCTTTATATTTATATACATGGGAGGGGGCACCCCAAAGGCACACCAAGTCTTCTCTTAGCCATGTGTGGTGCCCCCTCCACAGTTACACACCTCGGTCATATCGTCATGGTGCTTAGGTGAAACCCTGCACCGGTAATTTCATCATCACCGTCACCACGCTGTCGTGCCGATAGAACTCTCCCTCGTCCTCAACTGGATCAAGAGTTCGAGGGACGTCATCGAGCTGAATGTGTGCTGAACACGGAGGTGCCGTACGTTCGGTACTAGGATCGGTCGGATCCTGAAGACGTACGACTGAGGGAGTCCTGTATTAAGGGGTCCTCGGGCGTCCGGGCTATGTGACGTGGGCCGGACTAATGGGCCATGAAGATACAAGACATAAGACTTCTTCCCGTGTCCAGATGGGATTCTCCTTTGCGTGGAAAGCAAGCTTGGCGTTCGGATATGAAGATTCCTTCCTCTGTAAACCGACTCTGTACAACCCTAGGTGCCTCCGGTATCTATATAAACCGGAGGGTTTAGTCCGTAGAGGCAATCATAATCATAATCATACAAGCTAGACGTGTAGTGTTTAGCCATTATGATCTCGAGGTAGATCAACTCTTGTAAACCCCATATTCATCCAAGATAATCAAGCAGGAAGTAGGGTATTACCTCCATCAAGGGGGCCCGAACATGGGTAAACATCGTGTCCCTGTCTCTTGTCACCTTTGATCCTTAGACGCACAGTTCGGGACCCCTTACCCGAGATCTGCCGGTTTTGACATCGACATTGGTGCTTTCATTGAGAGTTCCGCTATGTCGTCGTCAGAAGGTTCGATGGCTCCATCAGTCATCTACAACAATGCTGCCCTGAGGGAGGTCTTTCTCCCCGACCAGATCTTTCTGTTCAGTGGCTTAGCACTGCGGGCCAACTCACTTGGCCATCTAGAGCAGATCGACAGCTACGCCCCAGATCACCAGATTAGTTTTGGGAATCTAGATTATGTCACCGATATCTAAGGAGATTTGATCTTCCAAGGGTTCGCGACCCCACCCTCTGCTCTGGCCTTAGATCCGGAGCGCATCACCAGGTCCGAAGACGGGATTTCCGAGCCCGCCGGACTCTCTGCGGCTATTGAGCGTAGTACGGGAGAGTCGGAGGAAGTAGTGTCACCGTCAATCATCATGAAGATGGACTCTTCTCCGAACACTGGCCCCGAACCCTCGGAGTCAGCATCGTGTGAGCTCGGCCAAGGAGTTTCCCTCCTGTCGTACTCCACGGACTCTCTTCTCCCTAGCCAAACCTCTCCTTTAAGCGTAGCTCTGGACTTAATGCGATCCCTTGTCATTACAGAGGTGCAATATTCGAACTGCGCCCAGCCCGGACTAGGGGCTGAGACCAGGGAATTTTACGTCCCACCCACCACCCAATTCATAGCCACTGTCGAGGACTTAACCGACATGCTTGATTATGGCTCCGAAGACATCGATGGTATGGACGACGATGCCAAAGAAGAGCAGGCCCAAAACCCGCCGTTTACTGGACGCTGGACGACCACCTCTTCATATGACGTGTACTTGGTGGATACACCCAAAGAGGGTAACAGCGATAATGAGAAAAATCCAATTGAGGATAAACCTCCTGAGATACAACCAAAGCGCCGACATCAGCGGAGCCGCTCTAAATCACGCCGTGGAAAAGACAGCAATACCAGTACCAGAGACAACAAATACTCTGGATGACGCCGAAGACCAAGAAGACCCCGTCGAGCCAACCTCCGAACAGGACGATCGGGAAGATGGGAAAATTGACCCTGATGAACAGGCTATAAACGAAGACTCGGAGGATAGTAATTACCTTCCACTCTCCGAGGATGAGGTGAGCCTCGGCGACGAAGACTTTATCATGCCTGAGGAACCCCTTGAACATGAGCGCTTTAAGCGATGACTAATACCCACCGCAAGGAGCCTGAAAAAGAAGCATCATTATTTTCAAGCTGACCAAGATCTGCTCAACGACAGGTGGATTAATGTCCTGGCAGCCGAGGAATACGGCCATGGGCGCCCAACAAAGAGTTACCCGAAGCGCAAGCTACTACCTCCATTCGACGACGAGACGCTGGAGCCCGTACCATCAGCATGTAACACGGCCGACCGACCACCACGTGGTCGTGGCAAAACAGCAACTCAAGCAAAACACCAGCCCGTACTACCTCGCCGTAAAAGCAGAGACACAACAGCTCGGGGATATACGTACGACCTATGACAGGACCTGGAAAATAGAGCAGGTCAGACCAGATCGATCTACGGATCGCGAGGGCGTGCCCCGACGCGCGAGGACGGCTATATAGCCGGGCGCGACAAGCATAACCATGTCCGGGCCGAAAACCGCAGACGGACTCCATCCGAGCTGCTCGCGACTTGGCCCGATATAGAGGCGCCACACACCCCCTCTGCTTCACTGACGAAGTAATGGAGCACGAATCCCCAGAAGGGTTTAAACCCGTGAATATCGAATCATAGGATGGAACAACAGATCCCGCAGTATGGATTGAGGACTTTCTTCTCCATATTCATATGGTCACGGTGATGATCTTCATGCCATCAAATACCTCCCGCTAAAGCTTAAAGGACCAGCTCGGCACTGGTTAAACAGCCTGCCAGAAAACTCCATTGGCAGCTGGGAGGACTTGGAAGACGCCTTCCGCGACAACTTCCAGGGTACATACGTTCGACCCCCGGATGCCGATGACTTAAGTCACATAGTTCAATAGCCCGGAGAGTCGGCCAGGAAATTCTGGACTAGGTTCCTAACTAAAAAGAACCAGATCATATACTGCCCAGATGCCGAAGCCCTAGCAGCCTTCAAGCATAGCATTCGTGATGAATGGCTCGTCCGATACCTTGGCCAAGAAAATCCGAAGTCCATGGCAGCCCTCACTTCACTTATGACCCGCTTTTGCACGGGCGAAGATAGTTGGCTAGCCCGTAGCAGCAACAGTGCAAGCGAACCTGGCACCTCTGAAGCCAGAAATAGCAATGGCAAGCCCCGAGACAACAGGCACAAGCGTCGAAACAACAATGACAATACCGATGACACGGCGGTCAACGCCGGATTCAATGGCTCCAAGTCCGGTCAGCGGAAGAAGCCATTTAAAATAAGCAAGCCGGGCTCATCCAGCTTGGACCGAATACTCGATCGACCATGTCAGATCCATGGCACCCACGATAAACCAGCCAATCATACCAACAGAAGCTATTGGGTCTTTAAACAGGCCGGTAAGTTAAATACCGAGAATAAGGAGAAGGGGTCGCCAAGTGAGGACAATGACGAGGAGCCCCGTCCACCGAAGACTGGGGGATAGAAGAAATTTCCCCCCAAGTCAAAACGGTGAACATGATATACGTTACTCATATCCCCAAGAGGGAGCACAAACGCGCGCTTAGGGACGTCTATGCGATAGAGCTAGTCGCCCCAAAATTCAATCCATGGTCATCTTGCCCGATCACTTTCGATCGCAGGGACCATCTGACCAGTATTCGTCACGGCGGCTCAGCCGCACTGGCCCTCGACCCAATCATTGACGGATTCCACCTCACGCGAGTCCTCATGGATGGTGGCAGCAGTGTTAACATGCTCTATCAGGACACAATCCGCAAGATGGGCATCGATCCGTCAAGGATCAAGCCGACAAAAACTACCTTTAAAGTAGTAATACCAGGTGTAGAGGCCCGTCGCACGGGCTCAATCACATTGGAAGTCGTCTTCGGATGTCCGGACAAATTCCAAAGTGAAGACTTGATCTTCGATATCCTCCCCTTCCGAAGTGGCTATGACGCACTGCTCAGACGAACCGCATTTGCTCGCTTCAATGCGATGCCACACTATGCCTATCTCAAACTCATGATGCCCAGACAGGCGGTGTCATAACAGTCAATGGAAACATGGAACGCTCCCTTCGTACCGATGAGCACACCGCGGCCCTGGCAGCGGAAGTACAGGGAGGCCTTATCAAGCAGAACATCAATTCGGCGGCAAGCCCCCGGACACTATTAAACAAGTCTGGATTATTCCGCAGCATGAAAGTCCTACTCATCAGGAGTTCGACTAGCAATTCGGCCTCCGTCTCAGTCCCGACCGAACTGCGGCGCACGTACCGCGCATACATGACTACACACTAAAAATACGATGGGCAAAGACGGAGGCATAACTCGATCATGGTCCACAATACGGCCCAACCTTATCTGGGCACTCATACTTTCCGTTTTCTTTCTATCCTTTTTAGGTTTCTTCTCCACAGGCCCCTCACGACGGCTTGATCGTCGATCCTTTTGAAGCATAAACATACCAAGGAGGCAAGCAACATAGACGTGTGGCAGAATATGTAGATGATCTTCTTGACAATCACTTTACCTATTTTCAGGACCCGCACGCAGCTTCCCCTTGGTCTCAGCATGTCAAATAGCCCTGTTGCTTATCGCATTATTTGTACAAATACGCTTTGATGTATCAATCAGATTATAATGGAAACAGTTTGCGTCCCAACATATGTGGCACTGGCTTACTCCTTCATTATATTTCACTGTTTTTATCGATTACACCCATACACTTTGGTACGACATAACTCGCCAGGGGCTCCATTGCGCTCCATACGTTTGCAACAAGTCCGAACACTTTTAAAATATAATTCAACGCCCCGAATATAGCATTATATGCATCGGCTCCGAATCATGTCTTTGGTCAATAGTTGGGTTGCCCGGCTCCTATGCTTGCTACCTTATGTTCTGTCTTATCGGCTAAGGTAGTAAAGGGAGAACTACTGCGATTGTGTTTCTGGTTTATCCAGACAAGCACCTCATTAGAGAAAGCCGAAAACTGATTGTCATGATGCAGGCGAGAGCTGGTCAGCTATTCCATGGCTAAACATAAATCTCTTGCGATTTTTTCCGCATTATGCCACGGATCGGCCTCCACCCGATCAGGTGTCTACAGCGCCCTAGTCTGGATAAGTAAATACTAACTAGGGGTTGTGCCTACACTCCTATTGTCAAACTCCTATGGCTAAGTGAGGGTGATAAAGCCACATAGTCCGATTGCCTGGTTCGCTACACTAAACACCTCCTTCAAGGACCAAACTCTTGGGTAAAGTGTGTTTAGGTTCCAACCCAAACACCCCCGTACTACCTACGTGGGGGCTGAAGCCGACGACTGGCCAACTCTCAGATTTAATAAATGGCCTCACAGGAGGGAATATTTTCACACAACAACAAGCAATATATTACATATAGGCTTTGTTCCATAATACTGGACTAGATAACATGAATACATTCATTCAAAGACAATGTCCTTCGCACAGTGGCCCTCTACAATGCGGGATCCTTCTACGACATCATCAAAATACCACTCGGGCATGCGGTGCTCTTTGCCCACAGGCGGTCCCTCGGTCGCAAGCTTGACAGCGTTCATTTTCGCGCACTGCACCTTGACATGGGCGAAGGCCATTCGTGCACCTTCGATGCAGACCGACCACTTTATGGCATCAAGCCGAGAGTAGGCATTAACCAGCCACTTCACGAGCCCGAAGTAGCTGCTAGGCATGGCTTCAGCAGGCCATAGACGGATTATCAAATCCTTCATGGCCAATCCGGCCACCCTATGCAGTTCGGTCAGCTGTTTCAGCTGATCGCTAAGGGGCACCAGATGCTCTGGCACAAGGTATTGCGACCAAAACAACTTCTCCGTTGAGCTCCCCTCTTCGGCTCGGAAGAACTCTACAGCATCAGCAACACTGTGAGGCAGATCCGCAAACGCTCCTGGAGAACTGCAAATCTGGGTCAGTAAGAGGTACCTTTTCTTCACAAATTTGCTTTGCATAATAAAGGCCTTACCCGCCGCAATCTGCTTGGCCTCCTGGATTTCCCGGAGGGCGCCCTGGGCTTCAACCCGGGCCTCTCGTGCGCTTTGGCGGTCCTTAGCAAGTTCGGACTCTTGGTCCACAATCTTGTGCTCCAAGGACTTGCATTTCTTTATGGCGTCCTCCCCGACCCTTGACTCGTGTATTTTGCGGGCGCCTTGTTCCTTCTCCGCTTTCTTCTGGGCCTCGGCTAACGCGTTCTTGAGGGACTCCACCTCGCCGCAGCTCCTTTGAAACATCATAACAACATGATCAAAACGAACAATTCATATCATTTTAGATCTGAATAGGCCATTGCATACCTTGCTTGTCCTCTAGTTGTTTTTTGAAACGACCGAGCTCTTCATCGGCCTGCTCCAGACTCTGCTTCAGTTTGGAGACTTTGGTAGAATGGGAGGTCGCGGCCAACATCGATGCCTGCTTATTCACATAGACACATATGATTAGTCTCCTGCGAAAATTATTCAATCCTCTGTCCGACATTTCTTTTCGAACGCCGGACGGAGTCTCAGGGGCTACTGTCTGTACTACGACATTCTTTTTGCATAATGACGTCACATACCTCAAAGCCTGTTAGAAGGCTGCCGCAGGCTTCAGTTAGTCCGCTCTTAGCAGACTGAACCCTCCCAACCACCGTACCCATAAGGATACACTGTTCTTCCACAATGGAAGCACCTTGCAGCGCTTCCAGTAGAGTATCCAGTGCCTCTGGATGGACAGAGGTCACTGGCAGAATAGGTGCACCTCCTTCTTTCGAAGGAGATTGCTTACCTAATTCCGGAGCCGTATGGGCCTCCAGAATAGTATTCGGCTGGGGGCTGAATTGGGTATGGCCCCCATCACCAGTTTCCAGGGGGGTCTGCTCCCTCATGTGTCCGGCGGCCGAGGTATCACCCTCTGCCGTCACCTTGACGGCCTCCTGTACCTCTCCCTGGCATGGGAGGGTCCTTCGGGAAATCACTTCGGCGTCGTCCGTAGTCTTGGGGGAGGAGGCCGGCGGAGGCGACCCGCTATCCATCACATTTGGATCTAGCGAATTCCCCGAAGATGAGGATCGCTGGAGGTGGACGTGAGTCGGACTGCAGCGCATGATTCAACATGTTAAAACCACGAAGTAAAGGAGCTGGATATATATGTACATAAGTGCCTTTGAGTACTTACGATTCGACAAGGGGCTTCTTCCTAGGACGCCACATAGAGCTGCTATCGGTGTCTGATTCGGAATTGTCCGCAGGGGAGACCCTCCCTTTCTTGGACTCCACCTATGCCTCCAGATCCATGGAAGCCGCCCTTTCTTCCTTCCCCCCTCGGGGGGACAATTGCTTTCCTCCTCCTCCTCCTCGTTCTCGGTGGGGGAGGAGTGGGTTTTGGCGTCTTCGGACATTGTGTCCGAAGTGCCTTTACAGCGGAGGCCGCTTCTTGCCTCCTGGCCCTTCTTCTTGGCCTTCTTCTCCTGCCCTTGTAGGGCGCTGGAACCAGCATCTTCGTCAGAAGTGGGATGGCTGGGTTTTCAGGCAGCGGAGCCGGACACTGGATCCGCTCTGCCTTCTTTATCCAGCCCTGAAAAGACAAATGGAGAAGCTTAGACATCTTCCTTGAATGCACAGGTAGAGATACACCTTGAAATATGAAGAACTTACCGGACTGGCTGGATGAGTCAGGTTATATCCGCGGTCCTCGGTCGTCTTTGGCCACGACTGATTGGCCTTGAAAAGCACGTTCCAGATACCTTCGTGCGTGGTGCCGAAGAACTGTTGCAAGGTCTGGTGCCTGGCCGGATCGAACTCCCACAAATGGCAAGTCCGGCTTTGTCAAGGAAGGATCCGGCAAAAAAACATCACCTGGATCACATTGACGAGCTTGATGTTCTTGTCCACCATGCTCTTGATGCACGTCTGCAGCGCTGACACCTTGTCCGACGACGCCCAGTCCAGGCCCTTGTTTAGCCAGAAGCTAAGCCACATTGGGGGCCCGGACTTGAATTCGGGAGCCGCGGCCTAGGTGGTGTCGCGAGGCTCTGTGACGTCGAATCATGGTTGTTGCCACCCTTTGACGGTCTCCACAAAGGTAACTGTGGGCCATGTGACGTTGGACAGTTTGCTCACCATGGCGCCTGCGCACTCTCCATGTTGACCATCCACCACCTTCGGCCTCACGTTGAAGATCTTTAGCCATAATCCGAAGTGGGGTGGGATGCGGAGGAAGGCCTCGCACACGACAATGAATGACGAGATGTTGAGGAAAGAATTTGGGGCTAGATCATGGAAATCTAACCCGTAGTAGAATATGAGTCCGCGGACGAAGGGGTGGAGAGGAAGCCCTAACCTGCAGATGAAGTGGGGGGATGAATACCACCCTCTCGTTGGGCTCCGGGGTGGGGACGATCTGCCCCTTGGCCGGAAGCTGATGGGCGATTTCCTGGGCTAAGTACCCCGCTTCCCGGAGCTCCGTGATGTTCTCCTCTGTGATAGAGGAGGTCATCCACCTGCCCTACGCTCCAGATCTGGACATGGTTGGAGTGCTTTTGGGGGCGGAAAGGATGGAAGCTCGGGCGCTGGAGCTAGAGAACGGATGGGCAGAGAGGAAGAAGGCGTGGGTGAAAGAGTGGATCCTTATCCTCTTATAAAGGCAACGACTATCAAGCGCCTCCCCACTCGCCTTAAAACTTGCCTATTCCCCAAAGGTCGTGCGGATGGCGCGGTTGGATTACCCACACCCGTATTGATGAGAATCCCGTGATAAGGTGACATGATCTCTGCTTCAACAAGACGTGCCAATGAAAACCGCATCTCGAAACATGGAGCGGGAGGCTAAAAAACGTTTTGAAATAATGACCGGGCAGGGACATAACGTCTACAAAAGTTGTCAGTAGATGGGACTTCTTAAATATTATACTCTTTGTGGCTGTGTGTGGTGCTTGTTTTGTAGAGCCGGACACGTTTTCTGTGTTCCAGGACTACTTTGAAGTATTCGGAGGAGGAACCCGCCTTGCAATGCCGAAGACAATCTGCATGCCGGACACATCGTCATTGAAGCCTGGTTCAGGGGCTACTGAGGGAGTCCTTGATTAAGGGGTCCTCGGGCGTCCGGGCTATGTGACGTGGGCCAGACTAATGGGCCATGAAGATACAACACAGAAGACTTCTTCCCGTGTCCGGATGGGATTCTCCTTTGCGTGGAAGGCAAGCTTGGCGCTCAGATATGAAGATTCCTTCCTCTATAAGCCGACTCTGTATAACCCTAGGTCCCTCGGGTGTCTATATAAACTGGAGGATTTAGTCCGTAGAGGCAATCATAATCATAATAATACATGCTAGACGTCTAGGGTTTAGCCATTACAATCTCGAGGTAGATCAACTCTTGTAAACCCCATATTCATCCAAGATAATCAAGGAGGAAGTAGGGTATTGCCTCCATCAAGAGGGCCCGAACCTGGGTAAACATCGTGTCCCTGTCTCCTGTTACCTTCGATCCTTAGATGCACAGTTCGGGACCCCCTACCCAAGATCTATCAGTTTTGACACCGACAACGACTACATCAACCGCGTTGATAAACACTTCCGCTTTCGGTCTACGAGGGTACGTGGACACACTCTCCCCGCTCGTTGCTATGCTTCTCCTAGATAGATCTTGCGTTATCGTAGGATTTTTTTTTGAAATACTACGTTCCCCAACAGTGGCATCGGAGCCAGCTCTATGCGTAGATGTTATATGCACGAGTAGAACACAAAGAGTTGTGGGCGATAATAGTCATACTGCTTACCACCACGTCTTACTTTGATTCGGGGGTATTGTTGGATGAAGCGGCCCGAACCGACATTACATGACCGCGTTCATGAGACTGGTTCTACGGACGTGCTTTGCACATAGGTGGCTAGCGGGTGTTAGTTTCTCGAACTTTAGTTGAATCGAGTTTGATTACGGCCGGTCCTTGTTGAAGGTTAAAACATCACACTAGATGAAAGATTGTTGCGGTTTTGATGCGTAGGTAAGAACGGTTCTTTCTAGAAGCCCATTGCAGCCACGTAAAACTTGCAACAACAAAGTAGAGGACGTCTAACTTATTTTTGCAGGGCATGTTGTGATGTGATATGGTCAAGACATGATGAGATATAAATTGTTGTATGACATGATCATGTTTTGTAACCGTTATCAGCAACTGGCAGGAGCCTTATGGTTGTCGCTTTATTGTATGAAATGCAATCACCATGTAATTGCTTTACTTTATCACTAAGCGGTAGCAATAGTCGTAGAAGCAATTGTTGGCGAGACGACAACGATGCTACGATGGAGATCAAGGTGTCAAGTCGGTGACGATGGAGATCATGACGGTGCTCTGGAGATGGAGATCAAAAGCACAAGATGATGATGGCCATATCATGTCACATATTTTTGATTGCATGTGATGTTTATCTTTTCTGTATCTTATTTTGCTTAGTACGGTGGTAACATTATAAGATGATCCTTCACTAAATTTCAAGGTAAAAGTGTTCTCCCTGAGTATGCACCGTTGCTACAGTTTGTGGCGCCGAGACACCACATGATGATCAGGTGTGATAAGCTCTACATTCACATACAATGGGTGCAAGCCAGTTTTGCACACGCAAAATATTCGGGTTAAACTTGACGAGCCTAGCATATGCAGATATGGCCTCGGAGCACTGAGATAAAAAGATCGAACGTGAATCATATAGTAGATATGATCAACATAGTGATGTTCGCCATTGAAAACTACTACATCTCACGTGATGATCGGACATGGTTTAGTTGATATGGATCACGTGATCATTTAGATGACTAGAGGGATGTCTATCTAAGTGGGAGTTCTTAAGTAATATGATTAACTGAACTTTAATTTCTCATGAACTTAGTACCTGATAGTTTTTGCATGTCTATGTTGTTGTAGATCAATGGCCCGTGCTACCGTTCCTTTGAACTTTAATGCGTTCCTAGAGAAAGCTAAGTTGAAAGATGATGGCAGCAACTACACGGACTGGGTCTGTAACCTTAGGATTATCTTCATTGATGCACAAAAGAATTACGTCCTGGTGCTACGTCTTGAGCTTGCGTTGGTTTTTCCTTGAAGAGGAAAGGGTGATGCGGCAAATTAGCATAAGTATTTCCCTCAGTTTTTGAGAACCAAGGTATCAATCCAGTAGGAGGCTCCTCAAAAGTCCCACGCACCTACACAAACAAACAAACAACTCGCAACCAACACAATAAAGGGGTTGTCAATCCCTTCACGGCCACTTGGGAAAGTGAGATCTTATAGAGATAGTATGATAAGATAAATATATTTTTGGTATTTTATAATATAGATGGAAAAAGTAAAGATGCAAATAAAAGTAGATTGAAAGCTTATATGATAAAAGATAGACCCCCGGGGCCATAGGTTTCACTAGTGGCTTCTCTCAAGATATCATAAGTATTACGGTGGGTGAACAAATTACTGTCAAGCAATTGATAGAAAAGCGAATAATTATGAGATTATCCAGGCATGATCATGTATATAGGCATCACGTCCGTGACAAGTAGACCGACTCCTGCCTGCATCTACTACTATTACTCCACACATCGACCGCTATCCAGCATGCATCTAGAGTATTAAGTTCATAAGAACAGAGTAACGCATTAAGAAAGATGACATGATGTAGAGAGATAAACTCAAGCAATATGATATAAACCCCATCTTTTTATCCTCGATGGCAACAATACAATACGTGCCTAGCAACCCTTTCTGTCACTGGGTAAGGACACCGCAAGATTGAACCCAAAGCTAAGCACTTCTCCCATGGCAAGAAAGATCAATCTAGTAGGCCAAACCAAACTGATAATTCGAAGAGACTTGCAAAGATAACTCAATCATACATAAAAGAATTCAGAGGAGATTCAAATATTTCTCATAGATAAACTTGATCATAAACCCACAATTCATCGGATCTCGACAAACACACCGCGAAAAGAGTTTACATCGAATAGATCTCCACAAGAGAGGGGGAGAACATTGTATTGAGATCCAAAAAGAGAGAAGAAGCCATCTAGCTAATAACTATGGACCCGAAGGTCTGTGGTAAACTACTCACAACTCATCGGAAGGGTTATGGTATTGATGTAGAAGCCCTCCCTGGTCGATTCCCCCTCCGGCGGAGCGCCGGCGAAGGCTCCAAGATGGGATCTTGCGGATACAGAAGGTTACGACGGTGGAAATTGTTTTTCATTGGCTCCCTGGATGTTTTCGGGGTATGTAGGTATATATAGGAGGAAGAAGCACATCCGTGGCCGCCTGAGGGGCCCAGGAGACAGGGGGCGCACCTAGGAGGGGTGGGCGCGCCCTCCTATCTCCTGGCCGCCTCGATTGCTTCTTGACTTGCACTCCAAGTCCTCTAGTTAACATTCGTTCCAAAAATCACGCTCCCAAAGGTTTCATTCCGTTTGGACTCCGTTTGATATTCCTTTTCTTCGAAATACTGAAATTGGCAAACAAACAGCAATACGGGCTGGGCCTCCGGTTAGTAGGTTAGTCCCAAAAATGATAGAAGTGTGTAAAATAAAGCCCATAAACATCCAAAAGGGGTAATATAATAGCATGGAACAATCAAAAATTATAGATATGTTGGAGACATATCAAGCATCCCCAAGCTTAATTCCTGCTCGTCCTCGAGTAGGTAAATGATAAAAACAGAATTTTTGATTTGGAATGCTACCTAGCATAATTCTCAATGTAATTTTCTTTATTGTGGCATGATTGTTCAGATCCAAACGATTCAAGATAAAATCTTTTAAAACATAAAAATAATAATACTTCGAAGCATACTAACAAATAATCATGTCCTATCAAAATAGCATAGCCAAAGAAAGCTTATCCCTAAAAAATCATATAGTTAGGCCATGCTTCATTTTCATTACACAAAATACTCCCATCATGTACAACCCTGATGACGAGCCGAGCAATTGGTTCATACTTTTTAACGCGCTTCAGCTTTTTTCAACTCTTACGCAATACATGAGCGCAAGCCATGGACATAGCACTATGGTGGTATATGGTGGTGGTTGTAAGGACAAAAAGGGAGAAGATAGTCTCACATCAACTAGGCGTATCAACGGATTATGGAGATGCCCATTAATAGATATCAATGTGAGTGAGTAGGGATTGCCATTGTAAGTGCATCTAGTGCCACCCCTAGTTGGTTTTGGAGTATTGACGACAAAGTTGGTTGAGGGACTAATGCGTTTGTGAGAATTGCAGGATAACGCAGGTAGTGTCCCTCATTGATTCGGTTTACCTACCACAGATGACCCCTAAAAATGTATGAAGACATTGAAGACAATGGTGGTATGTGAAGATATTCACATTGAAGACTATGACATGAGAAGACATTGAGCGAAGACTATGGAGCGCGAAGACTGTGTCGTTTCATTGTTTCCTTTTCTTATGTGTTGAGTCATAGGAACCACCGTACTGTTAAGTGGGGTCCAAGTGAACAAAGTCAGAGTGACTGAAGTGATGCTCAACCCAAATCCTATGTCTTCGAGCGAAGACAATGAGAGCAAATCTTATCCAGAGCTGGATGAGTCGGCTTTGCTTGTAGCCCAAGTAAAGTTCTCGTGTGTGTTTGAAATCTGACCGCTGGAACACGTGTCAGTTCCTTAGTGACCCAGGGTCATTTCATACATATATGGTCGGGTTGCCTTGTGGCTATAAATGGCCCACCCCCTACACCATAAATTGGTGGCTGCTCAGAGTTAGTTTACGGCTTTTGTCGTTTTGAGAGCAACCCACCTCGAAGCCTTTGAGAGAGAAATCCTTGCGAGGACAAAGCCCAAACACCCAGAGCCAAAGAGTGTTAGGCATCACTGAAGTCTTTCTGTCTGTGTGACCTGAAGACTTATTAGACTTGAGGACTGTGTATCCTCCAGCCGGTTAGGCGTCGCGTTCTGAGCATCCAAGAGTCATTGTGGATTGCCGGGAACGAAGTTTGTGAAGGTTCGGAAGTCTATCTTGAAGACTTACCAGAGTGATTGGGCGAGGACTGTGTGTCCTTAGCTCAAGGGGAATAAGGTGAAGACGCGGTCTTCTGAGTTGAATCTCAGCCTCCCTAACCAGACGTACAATTGTCACAGCAACTGGAACTGTTCCAACAAATCCTGTGTCTTCAACAAGTGACTGGTTCTACCCCTTTCCTCCCTTTACTTTGAGTTTGTCTTCGTGAAGTCATTGCTTATTTATCTTATCTATTTGACTTCATTGCTTGACTACTATCGTTGATTGGCTTCATACTATCTTCCATCCTGATCCTTACTACCTAGCTGCTATTAGTCTTTGTACATTCACATTATTGCATACTTGACTATGGCTTGCTTGTTGTAGTTTATCTTCCGCTGCATATCAATTAGGTCATTTCTATTGTTTGTCTTCGAAACTTCTACATTTTGAAGACTTTGATAAAAATCTCCTATTCACCCCCCCTCTAGTCGATAACTAGCACTTTCAATTGGTATCAGAGCAAGGTACTCCCTTGTTCTGTGTGATTTGGTTTAACCACCTGGAGTTTAGCTATGTCGACTGCAGGGATAATCAAAGTCTCCGCTGCTTGTCCCGTGTTCGATGGAACTGAATATCCCTACTAGAAGAATAAGATGTGCGTGCATCTTGAAGCCATTGATGTCGACCTCTGGTATGTCGTCAAGAACGGCGTTCCCAAAACTGGTGAAGGTGTCACCCCTACTGATGTCAAGAAGTTCATTCAACTGGACTCCACTGCAAAGAACATCATCTGTGGTCATCTGACCAAAGGACAGTATGGCCGTGTGAGTGCTCTGGAAATGTGAAAGCTAGTCTGGGACTGGCTATCCAAGGTCAACGAAGGCGTCTCTACACAGAGAGACCAGAGGATCAATGTTCTTCGCAATCTCTTTAACCGCTTCAAGAGAAACAACAATGAAAATGTCCAGCTCACGTTTGATCGCCTCACCGACATCACAAATGAGCTTCAGGCTCTTGGCGCCACTGAGATTACCAAGCATGAAATCATCAAGACACTACTGAGATCACTTGACAGCTCCTTTGACACCCTTACCCTCATGATACAAGAATTCCCTGACTTCAAGACACTCGATCCGTCTGATATACTTGAGAGGCTCAACACACATGAGTTCCAGCTTTCTGAGAAATGAGATATCTATGGTCCCAATTATGGCCGAACTCGCGATTTGAAGGCAAAAGTGGTTTCCTCATCTGAAGAAGAATCTGACTGCGGTTCTGATGATCCTGAAGACATTGGAAAGGAACTTGCCATGCTTGTGAAGAAGTTCCAGAAGTTCACCAAGAAGAAGGGCTTCAGAAAGTCTTCACGATCTAGCTCAAGAAATGATGAAGCTTCCACTCATGACAACAAGAAGAGAACATGTCACAAGTGCAAGAAACCTGGACACTATATCTTTGAGTGTCCTCAGTGGGACAATGAGAAGAAGAAGAAGAAGAGCAAGGAATATGATTCTGATGACAAGAAGAAGAAGAAATCTTCAAAGTCTTCTTCTAAGTCCTCATCAAGGTCTTCATCACATAAGAAGAGCTCATCTGGCAAGGCTCGTGCTTTTGTTGGCCAGGAAATGGATTCAGAAGAGGAGTCTGCTTCTGAGGAGGTGGAGGTGGAGTCTGAAGAAGAGTCAGACCCTGGCGTTGCAAGTCTGGCTCTGGCCACATCCTATGTTGCCAAGTCCATCTTCAACAATAAAGACAATGACTTCCACACCAACGCTGAAGCTGATGACATGGACGATCCTGCTCCCACCTACTACTTCTTGGCACGTGGTGCCAAGGTAAAATCACGTGATGCTTACTTTAAAACATCAAGTGAAGATGACTCCGATTGTGAATCCAAACCCAGCTACAAAACACTTGCTAAAATTGCTACTGAACAACAAAGGGCTATGGAACATACTCAGAAACTGTTAGACAAAAGCGATGACCTGTTGGACGCGGAAATGACACATTCACAGTCCTTAGTTGAAGACATAAAAAATCTTCATGCTAAGTACCAAGAACTTGAAAGTCTTCATGAGACGCTCTCAACCACTTATGAAAATCTCTCCTATGATTATCTTCAAAGGAAGCAAGAGCTTGAGAAATTGAAAGAGACTCATGAAGATCTTCAAAAAGAGAATGAGTCATTTCGTGCTCAACAGATCTGTTCCACTCAGGATGGATTTGAACCACCATGTTTAAAATGCATTGAGTGTGATAATGCTACCTCTGTTGCTGAATGTTCCAATGCCGCTGCTGTTGCATTGTCTTCAACTACTAATGTGGAAACTAACCCCTCTACGAAGGATACCACTGCTATTGCTGATGAAAATGCTAGGTTGAAGACATTGCTTGAAACAGGGATGTATAAAAGTCTGAAAGGACATCAGACACTTTGTGATGTCCTCAAAAAGCAGATTCTGAACAGAAACCCTAGGAAAGAATGCAGATGGTTCCTACTGGAAGCCTAAGCAGTATCCCAAAACCACATGGGTTGCTGCAAAGGAACCTTCAGTGGATCCATCCACTTTATCTGGCTTTACCTGTGCTAATCCTATTATCATTGATGAATCCTTTGATGCAAACTATAAATTGTTCAAAAATCAGAATGGTGAAGTGTTTGCCAGGTATATTGGTACTAACTGCAGGAATGGACCACCTATGAAGAAGATCTGGGTTCCCAAAAGCTGTCTTGAGAATCTTCCAGTGAATGTCGTCATGACACCACCAGGGAAGAAGACAAACCCTAGACTAAAGGTATCATATGGTCCAACGGCTTCATACGAATACAGGACTCACTTGAGTCACCCTAATGCCAATGTTTTGCAGGGAAATCATACTCAAACTTATGAATATGAACGTGTGTTCTCAAACTGCCATGTTCATAGGACTAAGAACTTTTCTGCTTATTCATATGAGTATCATTCATCTCCTGCAAGGCTATTTTCTAGGGCTTCAAAGCCGAAATTCTCAGTGTTGGAAATATGCCCTAGAGGCAATAATAAAAGGGTTATTATTATATTTCCTTGTTCATGATAATTGTCTTTTATTCATGCTATAACTGTATTATCCAGAAATCATAATACACGTGTGAATACATAGACCATAACATGTCCCTAGTGAGCCTCTAGTTGACTAGCTCGTTGGTCAACAGATAGTCATGGTTTCCTGACTATGGACATTAGATGTCATTGACAACGGGATCACATCATTAGGAGAATGATGTGATGGACAAGACCCAATCCTAAGCATAGCACAAGATCGTGTAGTTCGTTTTGCTAGAGCTTTTTCAATGTCAAGTATCTCTTCCTTAGACCATGAGATCATGTAACTCCCAGATACCGTAAGAGTGCTTTGGGTGTACCAAACGTCACAACGTAACTGGGTGACTATAAAGGTGCACTACAGGTATCTCCGAAAGTGTCTGTTGGGTTGACACGCATCGAGACTAGGATTTGTCATTCCGTATGACGGAGAGGTATCTCTGGGCCCACTCGGTAATGCATCATCATAATGAGCTCAAAGTGACCAAGTGTTTGGTCACGGTATCATGCATTACGGTACGAATAAAGTGACTTGCCAGTAACGGGACTGAACGAGGTATTGGGATACCGACGATCGAGTCTCGGGCAAGTAACGTACCGATTGACAAACGGAATTGTATACGGGGTTGTTCGAATCCTCGACATCGTGGTTCATCCGATGAGATCATCAAGGAGCATGTGGAAACCAACATGGGTATCCAGATCCCGCTGTTGGTTATTGCCCGAGAGCCGTCTCGGTCCTGTCTACGTGTCTCTCGAACCCGTAGGGTCTACACACTTAAGGTTCGGTGACGCTAGGGTTGTATGAGTATGAGTATGCAGCATACCGAATGTTGTTCGGAGTCCCGGATGAGATCCCGGACGTCACGAGGAGTTTCGGAATGGTCCGGATGTAAAGAAAACTATATAGGAAGTGGTATTTCGGCCATCGAGAAAGTTTCGGGGTCACCCGGTATTGTACCGGGACCACCGGAAGGGTCCTGGGGGTCCACCGGGTGGGGCCACCCATCCCGGAGGGCCCCAAGGGCCGAAGTGGGGAGGGGAGCCAGCCCATAGTGGGCTGGTGCGCCCCCCTAGGCCCACCCCCTGCGCCTAGGGTTGAAACCCTAGGGTGGGGGGGGAGGCGCCCCACTTGCCTTGGGGGGTACTCCACCCCCCTTGGCCGCCGCCCCCTTGGGAGATTGGATCTAGCAGGGCCGGCGCCCCCCTGGGGGCCTATATAAAGGGAGGGGGGAAGGGGGCAGCTGCACCCTGAAGTCCTGGCGCCCCCTCCCCTTGCTACACCTCTTCCTCCTCCGTCACGTGCTTGGCGAAGCCCTGCCGGAGTGCTGCTGTTCCACCACCACCACGCCGTTGTGCTGCTGCTGGAGCCATTATCATCAACCTCTCCTTCCCCCTTGATGGATCAAGACGGAGGAGACGTTACGCTGACCGTACGTGTGTTGAACGCGGAGGTGCCGTCCGTTCGGCACTAGGATCACCGGTGATAGGATCACGATGAGAATGACTACTTCAACCCCGTTCTTTTGAATGCTTCCGCGCGATCTACAAAGTGGTATGTAGATGCAATCTCTCTCCCATGACTCGTTGCTTAGATGAACTCATAGATGGATCTTGGTGAAACCGTAGGAAAAAATTTAATTTTCTGCAACATTCCCCAACAGTGGCATCATGAGCTAGGTCTATGCGTAGTTCTCTATTGCATGAGTAGAACACAATTTTGTTGTGGGCGTAGATCTTATCAACTTGCTTGCCGCTACTTGTCTTATCTTGCTTCAGCGGTATTGTGGGATGAAGCGGCCCGGACCAACCTTACACGTACGCTTACGTGAGACCGGTTCCACCGACTGACATGCACTAGTTGCATAAGGTGGCTGGCGGGTGTCTGTCTCTCCCACTTTACTTGGAGCGGATTCGATGAAAAGCGTCCTTATGAAGGGTAAATAGAAGTTGACAAGATCACGTTGTGGTTATTCATAGGTAAGAAAATGTTCTTGCTAGAACCCAATTGCAGCCATGTAAAAGATGCAACAACAATTAGAGGACGTCTAACTTGTTTTTGCAGCAATTGTCATGTGATGTGATATGGCCAGAAGTTGTGATGAATGATGAATGATATATTGTGATGTATGAGATCATGTTCTTGTAATAGGAATCACGACTTGCATGTCGATGAGTATGACAACCGGCAGGAGCCATAGGAGTTGTCTTTATTTTTTGTATGACCTGCGTGTCATTGAAGAACACCATGTAAATTACTTTACTTTATTGCTAAACGCATTAGCCATAGAAGTAGAAGTAGTCATTGGCGTGACAACTTCATGAAGGCACAATGATGGAGATCATGATGATGGAGATCATGGTGTCATGCCGGTGACGAAGATGATCATGGAGCCCCGAAGATGGAGATCAAAGGAGCTATATGATATTGGCCATATCATGTCACTACTATATAATTGCATGTGATGTTTATTATGTTTTATGCATCTTGTTTACTTAGAACGACGGTAGTAAATAAGATGATCCCTTATAATAATTTCAAGAAAGTGTTCCCCCTAACTGTGCACCGTTGCTAAAGTTCGTCGTTTCGAAGCACCACGTGATGATCGGGTGTGATAGATCCTTACGTTCACATACAACGGGTGTAAGACAGATTTACACATGTAGAACACTTAGGGTTAACTTGACGAGCCTAGCATGTACAGACATGGCCTCGGAATACAAGAGACCGAAAGGTCGAACATGAGTCGTATAGAAGATACGATCAACATGGAGATGTTCACCGATGATGACTAGTCCGTCTCACGTGATGATCGGACACGGCCTAGTCGACTCAGATCGTGTAACACTTAGATGACTAGAGGGATGTCTGATCTGAGTGGGAGTTCATTAAATAATTTGATTAGATGAACTTAATTATCATGAACTTAGTTTAAAACTTTTGCAAAATATGTCTTGTAGATCAAATGGCCAACGCTCATGTCAACATGAACTTCAACGCATTCCTAGAGAAAACTAAGTTGAAAGATGATGGCAGCAACTATACGGACTGGGTCCAGAACCTGAGGATCATCCTCATAGCTGCCAGGAAACAATATGTCCTAGAAGGACCACTAGGTGATGCACCTGTCCCAGAGAACCAAGACATTATGAATGCTTGGCAAACTTGCGCTGATGATTACTCCCTCGTTCAGTGCGGCATGCTTTACAGCTTAGAACCGGGGCTCCAAAAGCATTTTGAGCAACACGGAGCATATGAGATGTTCGAGGATCTGAAACTAGTTTTCCAGGCTCATGCCCGGGTCGAGAGATATGAAGTCTCCGACAAGTTCTATAGTTGTAAGATGGAGGAAAATAGTTCTGTCAGTGAGCATATACTCAAAATGTCTGGGTTGCACAACCGCCTGTCCCAGCTGGACATTAACCTCCCGGATGAGGCGGTCATTGACAGAATCCTTCAGTCGCTCCCACCAAGCTACAAGAGCTTTGTGATGAACTACAATATGCAGGGGATGGTAAAGACCATTCCTGAAGTATTTTCAATGCTGAAGTCAGCAGAGGTTGAAATCAAGAAAGAACATCAAGTGTTGATGTTCAATAAGACCACTAAGTTCAAGAAGGGCAAGGGTAAGAAGGACTTAAAGAAGGACGGCAAAGATGTTGCCGTGCCCGGTAAGCCAGTTACCGGGAAGAAGTCAAAGAATGGACCCAAGCCTGAAACTGAGTGCTTTTATTGCAAGGGGAAGGGTCACTGGAAGCGGAACTGCCCCAAATACTTAGCGGATAAGAAGGCCGACAACACTAAAGGTATATTTGATATACATGTAATTGATGTGTACCTTACCAGTACTCATAGTAACTCCTGGGTATTCGATACCGGTGCCGTTGCTCACATATGTAACTCACAGCAGGAGCTGCGGAATAAGCGGAGACTGGCGAAGGACGAGGTGACGATGCGCGTCGGGAATGGTTCCAAGGTCGATGTGATCGCCGTCGGCACGCTACCTCTACATTTACCTATGGGATTAGTTAAACCTCAATAATTGTTATTTAGTGCCAAGTTTGAGCATGAACATTGTATCTGGATCTCGTTTAATACGAGATAGCTACTCATTTAAATCCGAGAATAATGGTTGTTCTATTTATATGAGAGATATGTTTTATGGTCATGCCCCAATGGTCAATGGTTTATTCTTAATGAATCTCGAACGTAATGTTACACATATTCATAGCGTGAATACCAAAAGATGTAAAGTTGATAACGATAGTCCCACATACTTGTGGCACTACCGCCTTGGTCACATTGGTGTCAAGCGCATGAAGAAGCTTCAAGCTGATGGACTTTTAGAGTCTCTTGATTATGAATCATTTGACACATGCGAACCATGCCTCATGGGTAAAATGACCAAGACCCCGTCCTCCGGAACAATGGAGCGAGCAACCAACTTGTGGGAAATCATATGTACCGATGTGTGCGGTCCAATGAGCGTTGAGGCTCGCGGAGGATATCATTATGTTCTCACTCTCACTGATGACTTGAGTAGATATGGGTATGTCTACTTGATGAAACACAAGTCTGAGACCTTTGAAAAGTTCAAGGAATTTCAGAATGAAGTAGAGAATCAACGTGACTGAAAGATAAAATTCTTACGATCGGATCGTGGAGGAGAATATTTAAGTCACGAATTTGGTACACACTTAAGAAAATGTGGAATCGTTTCACAACTCACGCCGCCTGGAACACCTCAGCGTAATGGTGTGTCCGAACGTCGTAATCGCACTCTATTGGATATGGTGCGATCTATGATGTCTCTTACCGATTTACCGCTATCATTTTGGGGATACGCTCTAGAGACAGCTACATTCACTTTAAATAGGGCACCGTCTAAATCCGTTGAGACGACACCGTATGAATTATGGTTTGGGAAGAAACCTAAGCTGTCGTTTCTAAAAGTTTGGGGATGCGATGCTTATGTCAAGAAACTTCAACCTGAAAAGCTCGAACCCAAGTCGGAAAAATGCGTCTTCATAGGATACCCTAAAGACACCATTGGGTATACCTTCTACTTAAGATCCGAAGGCAAGATCTTTGTTGCCAAGAACAGATCCTTTCTGGAAAAAGAGTTTCTCTCGAAAGAAGTAAGTGGGAGGAAGTAGAACTCCATGAAGTACTACCTCTTGAACGGGATAGTAGTGCAGCTCAGGAAAATGTTCCTGTGATGCCTACACCAACTGAAGAGGAAAACAATGATGATGATCAAGGTACTTCGGATCAAGTTTCTACTGAACTTCATAGGTCCACAAGGACACGTTCCGCACCAGAGTGGTACGGCAACCCTATCCTGGAAATCATGTTGTTGGACAACGGTGAACCTTTGAACTATGAAGAAGCAATGGCGGGCCCAGATTCCAACAAATGGCTAGAAGCCACGAAGTCTGAGATAGAATCCATGTATGAAAACAAAGTATGGACTTTGACTGACTTGCCCGATGATCGGCGAGCGATAGAAAACAAATGGATCTTTAAAAAGAAGACGGACGCGGATGGTAATGTCACCATCTATAAAGCTCGACTTGTCGCTAAGGGTTATCGGCAAGTTCAAGGGATTGACTACGATGAGACTTTCTCTCCCGTAGCAAAGCTTAAGTCCGTCCGAATCATGTTAGCAATTGCCGCATACTATGATTATGAGATATGGCAGATGGACGTCAAAACGTCATTCCTTAACGGGCATCTTAAGGAAGAACTGTATATGATGCAGCCGGAGGGTTTTGTCGATCCTAAGAATGCTAACAAAGTATGCAAGCTCCAGCGATCCATTTATGGGCTGGTGCAAGCATCTCGGAGTTGGAACATTCGCTTTGATTAGATGATCAAAGCGTTTGGGTTTACGCAGACTTATGGAGAAGCCTGCGTTTACAAGAAAGTGAGTGGGAGCTCTGTAGCATTTCTCATATTATATGTAGATGACACACTTTTGATGGGAAATGATATAGAATTCTTTGACAACACTAAGGCCTACTTGAATAAGTGTTTTCAATGAAGGACCTTGGGGAAGCTGCTTATATATTAGACATCAAGATCTATAGGGATAGATCGAGACGCCTCATAGGTCTTTCACAAAGCACTTACCTTGATAAGATTTTGAAGAAGTTCAAAATGGATCAGTCCAAGAAAGGGTTCTTGCCTGTACTGCAAGGTGTGAGATTGAGCTCGGCTCAATGCCCGACCACGGCAAAAGATAAAGAAGAGATGAGCATCATCCCCTATGCCTCAGCCATAGGATCTATTATGTATGCCATGCTGTGTACCAGACCTGATGTAAACCTTGCCGTAAGTTTGGTAGGAAGGTACCAAAGTAATCCCGGCAAGGAACACTGGACAGCGGTCAAGAATATCCTGAAGTACCTGAAAAGGACAAAGGACATGTTTCTCGTTTATGGAGATGACGAAGAGCTCGTCGTAAAGGGTTACGTCGACGCTAGCTTCGACATAGATCTGGATGACTCTAAGTCACAAACCGGATACGTGTATATGTTGAATGGTGGAGCAGTAAGCTGGTGCAGCTGCAAGCAGAGCGTCGTGGCGGGATCTACATGTGAAGCGGAGTACATGGCAGCCTCGGAGGCAGCGCATGAAGCAATATGGGTGAAGGAGTTCATCACCGACCTAGGAGTCATACCCAATGCGTCGGGGCCGATCAAACTCTTTTGTGACAACACTGGAGCTATTGCCCTTTCCAAGGAGCCCAGGTTTCACAAGAAGACCAGGCACATCAAGCGTCGCTTCAACTCCATCCGTGAAAATGTTCAAGATGGAGACATAGATATTTGCAAAGTACATACGGATCTGAATGTCGCAGATCCGTTGACTAAACCTCTCTCGCGAGCAAAACATGATCAACACCAGAACTCTATGGGTGTTCGATTCATCACAATGTAACTGGATTATTGACTCTAGTGCAAGTGGGAGACTGTTGGAAGTATGCCCTAGAGGCAATAATAAAAGGGTTATTATTATATTTCCTTATTCATGATAATTGTCTTTTATTCATGCTATAACTGTATTATCCGGAAATCGTAATACACGTGTGAATACATAGACCATAACATGTCCCTAGTGAGCCTCTAGTTGACTAGCTCGTTGGTCAACAGATAGTCATGGTTTCCTGACTATGGACATTAGATTTCATTGAAAACGGGATCACATCATTAGGAGAATGATGTGATGGACAAGACCCAATCCTAAGCATAACACAAGATTGTGTAGTTCGTTTTGCTAGAGCTTTTTCAATGTCAAGTATCTCTTCCTTAGACCATGAGATCGTGTAACTCCCGGATACTGTAAGAGTTCTTTGGGTGTACCAAACGTCACAACGTAACTGGGTGACTATAAAGGTGCACTACAGGTATCTCCGAAAGTGTCTATTGGGTTGACACGGATCGAGACTGGGATTTGTCACTCCGTATAACGGAGAGGTATCTCTGGGCCCACTCGGTAATGCATCATCATAATGAGCTCAAAGTGACCAAGTGTTTGGTCACGGGATCATGCATTACGGTACGAGTAAAGTGACTTGCTGGTAACGGGACTGAACGAGGTATTGGGATACCGACGATCGAGTCTTGGGCAAGTAATGTACCGATTGACAAAGGGAATTGTATACGGGGTTGTTCAAATCCTCGACATCATGGTTCATCCGATGAGATCATCGAGGAGCATGTGGGAACCAACATGGGTATCCAGATCCCGCTGTTGGTTATTTCCCGAGAGCCGTCTCGGTCATGTCTACGTGTCTCCCGAACCCGTAGGGTTTGCACACTTAAGGTTCGGTGACGCTAGGGTTGTATGAGTATGAGTATGCAGCATACCGAATGTTGTTCGGAGTCCCGGATGAGATCTCGGACGTCACGAGGAGTTTCGGAATGGTCCGGAGGTAAAGAAAACTATATAGGAAGTGGTATTTCGGCCATCGGGAAAGTTTCGGGGTCACCCGGTATTGTACCAGGACCACCGGAAGGGTCCCGGGGGTCCACCGGGTGGGGCCACCCATCCCGGAGGGCCCCAAGGGCCGAAGTGGGGAGGGGAGCCAGCCCATAGTGGTCTGGTGCGCCCCCCTAGCCCACCCCCTGCGCCTAGGGTTGAAACCCTATGGTGGGGGGGCGCCCCACTTGCCTTGGGGGGTACTCCACCCCCCTTGGCCACTGCCCCCTTGGGAGATTGGATCTCCATGGGCCGGCGCCCCCCCGGGGGCCTATATAAAGGGAGGGGGGAAGGGGGCAGCTGCACCCTGAAGTCCTGGCGCCCCCTCCCCCTGCTACACCTCTTCCTCCTCCGTCACGTGCTTGGCGAAGCCCTGCCGGAGTGCTGCTGTTCCACCACCACCACGCCGTTGTGCTGCTGCTGGAGCCATCATCATCAACCTCTCCTTCCCCCTTGTTGGATCAAGACGGAGGAGACATTGCGCTGACCGTACGTGTGTTGAACGCGGAGGTGCCGTCCGTTCGGCGCTAGGATCTCCGGTGATAGGATCATGACGAGAACTACTACTTCAACCCCGTTCTTTTGAACGCTTCCGCGCGATCTACAAAGTGGTATGTAGATGCAATCTCTCTCCCATGACTCGTTGCTTAGATGAACTCATAGATGGATCTTGGTGAAACCGTAGGAAAAATTTTAATTTTCTGCAACGTTCCCCAACACTCAGATGCTGCACTTAGACTCATTGCTTCTAAGCCACCCCTGAAGATGTGGGTGGTGAAGAAGAATTAACTCTCTTTTGCATAATATGGTCTCCAGCCAGCAATCAAAGGCGTCCGATACTATTGCTGGGGACCTAGAACACATTAAGGGACGCATGATAAAATGACTTACTATGTATTCCACATATGAATTGCTTACCTATCATACTGTGTGTTCTAACCTTGATCTAAGCTGTGATAATCCTAGTGTGCTTCAAATGCTTATGCTTTACAACATACCTTGTGAAGCCTATCCTCCTAACTGCACTGTAGGGTATGACACCTCGTGCTTCAGAATGGATTATGGACAGCGGATGCACTAATCATATGACTGGTGATCGAAGTCTTCTCATGGACTCAACCTTACGTCCATCCGACAAGAGTCAAATCACATTTGCTGACACTGGTAAAAGCAAGGTATTGGGTCTAGGTAGAGTTGCAATCTCAAAGGATCAACACATGGATAAAGTGATGCTTGTTGAATCCCTTGGGTTCAACTTAATGTTTGTCTCAATGCTTTGTGACTTGAACATGATTGTGCTATTCGGAAAATATCGTTGCCTTGTACTAATTGAATCTGACAAGTCTCTAGTCTTTGAAGGGTATAGGAAAGATGATCTATACATGGTAGATTTCTCAGCAGGTCCACAGCTTGCCGTATGTCTTCTTGCAAAAGCTTCAGAATGCTGGCTCTGGCATCGGAGGCTGGGGCATGCTGGCATGAGGAACTTACACACACTCGTCAAGAAGAAGCATGTCATAGGCATCGAAGGTGTCAAGTTCAAGAAAGATCATTTGTGTGGTGCCTGCGAAGCTGGAAAGATGACTAGGGAGAAGCACCCCTCGAAGACAATCATGACGACATCTCAAGCCTTCGAGGTGTTACACATGGACTTATTTGGCCCTACTCACTACTCTACCCTCACAAAAACAGCTTATCTCTATGGCTTCGTCATTGTTGATGACTACTCGAGATATACATGGGTGCACATAATTCTCTACAAGACTGAAGTACAAGATGTCTTCAGACGATTCGCCAATCGATCCATGAACAACTATGGCGTCAAGATCAAGCATATCAGAAGTGATAACGGCACTGAATTCAAGAATACCGGGCTTGATCTTTATCTGGATACAATGGGAATCACTCATGAGTTTTCTGCTCCATACAGACCTCAGCAAAATGGCATTGTAGAGCGCAAGAATAGAACCCTCATTGAGATGGCTCGAACAACGCTCGATGAGTACAAGACACCAAGAAAGTTCTGGCCTGAAGCTATTGATACAGCATGTCACATCATCAACCGTGTTTACATCCACAAGCTTCTGAGCAAAACATCCTATGAGCTCCTTACTGGCAAGAAGCCAAATGTCAGCTACTTCAGAGTCTTTGGTGCTAGGTGCTGGATCAAGGATCCCCATCACAAGTCAAAATTTGCACCTAAAGCTCACGAAGGCTTCATGCTCGGGTATGGAAAGGACTCGCACTCTTACAGAGTCTTCAACCTCTTTCACTACAAAATCGTTGAAAATGTGGACGTACGATTTGATGAAACCAATGGTTCACAACGAGAGCTCCAGCCAAGCACATTAGATGAAGATCCTCCCAGCGAATCTATCAAGCTGATGGGAACTGGCGAAATCATGCCTTCTGAAGCACAGCCTAAAGAGGAACTTATCATTTCTGCACCAAACCAACCTGAAGACAATGCTCAGACCGAAGACAATCCTCCCAATGATGACAATGATCAGCATGAGCAAGGTCTTTGTCCAGTTCATCCTCGTGTTGCAAATGAAGTACAAATTGAGAAGATAATTGATAGCATCAATGCACTTGGTACACTTACTCGTTCAAGAGCAACACAGTTAGCAAATTTCTGTGGGCATTTTTCATTTGTATCAATATCAGAACCCAAGAAAGTTGCTGAAGCCCTTATGGAACCTGAATGGATTCAAGCCATGCAAGAAGAACTTCAATAGTTCAAGCTGAATAATGTTTGGGAACTTCTCAAGCGCCCTGACCCTCACAAGCATAACATTATTGGCACTAAATGGATATATCGAAACAAGCAAGATGAGCATGGTCAAGTCGTCAGAAACAAAGCAAGTCGTGTGGCTCAAGGATATGCCCAAGTTGAAGGAATTGACTTCGATGAAACATTTGCTCCTGTAGCAAGGCTTGAAGCTATTCGCATACTTCTAGCCTATGCTAATCACCACAACATCTTGCTATATCAAATGGATGTGAAGAGTGCATTCCACAACTGCAAGATTGAAGAAGAAGTGTACGTTGCTCAACCACCTGGCTTTGAAGATCCAAAACATCCTGATATGGTGTACAAACTAAACAAAGCTCTGTATGGCCTCAAACAAGCTCCTCACGCTTGGTATGATACGATCAAAGACTTCCTGAAGAGCAAAGGCTTCAAACCTGGACCCCTCGATCCCACACTCTTCACGAAGACATATGATGGTGAACTGTTTGTGTGCCAAATATATGTGGATGACATTATCTTCGGCTGCACCAACCAGAAGTATAGTGATGAGTTTGGATACATGATGCAAGAGCAATATCTGATGTCCATGATGGGTGAGCTGAAGTTCTTCCTTGGTCTTCAAATTTGTCAGCAAAGGAATGGCGTCTTCATATCTCCAGAAAAACATCTCAAAGACTGTCTAAAGAAGTTTGGAATGCAAGATTGCAAAGGTTACACTACGCCAATGCCAGCCAAACACCATCTTGGTCCCGACAACAATGGTAAAGAGTTTGATCAAAAGGTATACCGCTCCATGATTGGTTCCTTACTTTACCTGTGTGCATCTAGGCCATATATTATGCTTCGTGTTTGCATGTGTGCTCGATTCCAAGCGGCACCAAAGGAATCGCATCACTTAGCTGTGAAGCGAATTCTTAGATATTTGGCTTACACCCCA
Organism: Triticum dicoccoides; assembly: GCF_002162155.2. NCBI lineage: Eukaryota > Viridiplantae > Streptophyta > Magnoliopsida > Poales > Poaceae > Triticum > Triticum dicoccoides. Next base: position 729,217,060 of record NC_041393.1, on the reverse strand, counting down.
ACACTCGGATTATGGTATCCAAAGGGCTCAAGATTTGATCTGGTTGGATTCTCGGATGCTGATTATGCTGGTGACAAGGTCGATCGCAAGTCTACATCAGGCACATGTCACTTTCTGGGACGATCACTTGTCTGTTGGTCTTCAAAGAATAAAAACGGTGTATCACTCTCAACTGCTGAATCTGAATACATTGCTGCTGTATCTTGCCGTGCTCAGCTTCTGTGGATGAAGCAAACTCTCAAGGACTATGGCATCAATCTGAAACAAGTCCATCTCTTCTGCGACAATGAAAGCGCTATCAAGATTGCCAACAATCCAGTCCAGCACTCGAAGACAAAGCACATTGAAATTCGTCATCATTTTCTTAGAGATCATGTCACGAAGAAAGATATTGACATCATTCACGTCAACACTGAAGAGCAACTGGCAGATATCTTCACAAAGCCCTTGGATGAGAAAAGGTTTTGCAAGTTACGGTGTGAGCTAAATATCTTGGAATCCTCAAATGTCCTGTGATCAGGCACACATCCTAACACTTATGCATGTTGATGACTTAGATGTGGAAGACACGAAGTAAAGTATATCTTCAATCAATGAAGACTTACATTCTGAGTGTGAATACATTAACATGGAATTTGACTTCGGAGCGCCACGATAATTGTGCGCCGTGTCTGGGTCTAATACTTCCTATACGGTGGGTAACGCCACCACCAAATTTCTTGGTTTGAGGTGTTTCACTCATGGCATTATTGTTGAATATCTTCGCATTTGGTTTGTCTTCAACTTTCAACTTATCTTCATGACTTACTTCACTATGTTGATTTCATTGCCTTCTCATATATATATACTAGTATTCTGTCCTCTACGGCCTTCACTTATAGCTATGTCTTCATTTGTGAATCTTTTGAACTAAGTGAATGTGATCGGACCCTAATCTCTCTATGCTTTCTAACTCAAACTCTATCTACCCAAATCATATGCATTCTATTGAAACTGTCAAATGTCTTCTCTGCATCCTTGTCAGCAGAAGACATAGAGACAAACATCAAGTCCTTTTAAATGATTCATCTTCATTGTTGAAATCCGGAGAAGCCGGAACAACCATCCGACAAACTTGGCGGGCGTAGGAACGTGGGACAACTCTGAGTATGTTGCATGCTTGCCACGTGTCCCACGGATGTGAACAGGCAAGGGCACCTGCGTAATTGCGCTATGCTGCACACCTACTTATAAATACGTGTCCCCTGTGGTCAACAAAACCTTCTTCCACCTCTCCACCTCGTCAAAACCCTAGCGCCACCGCTAGCTCTCGACGATGCCGGCGACGAAGCGCTTAGCTGCCGCGACTTCTCCGACGCCGTCCTCACGCCGGCCGCGGGCATCGTCCTCTCCACCGCCGCCGTAGGTGTCCTCCGTCGCCAAGTTAGGGCACGGTGGATTGAACTGCTCGGTCTCCTATTCATCCCATCTAGCAATTCTTCGTGTGGTAAATATAACTCTATTTTTACCATCTTTTTGATCCTCAATGATTCAACCTATTTACCAAAATTGGTTTCTGTCTACACAATGTTAGATCTATTCCGTCTGCATCTCATACTACCTAGTATATTCACTTAAGCTTCATATATAGTTAGATTCCTCACTTGTACTTATCCACGGATTCGTACAAATCTGGAACCAACTCTCAACATATAAGTGAATGTCTTCGCAACAAGAGGTCAATGTCTTCCAACAGATTTATCTTCAAAATCTTTTGAGAATGCATATGACCTCTTCCCCTTCCCTCGCATCTCTAATGCTATCACAGGTACATGTCCGTGGGAGAATCCCTTGGTTCTCATAGTCTGCATTCGTTTGCAGAATTCTTACAGCAACACATTAACTCTCCTGAAGCTAGTTCCTGTTTGACTAGCAAGCGAAAGCCCTTGAAGCCTTTGAACATATTGAAGGCATTCAGTTTGAAGTTCATGGCTGCAGAAAAATCAGTAAGGAAGGGTGGCAGACAGCGTCGAGGGGGAACATCAAAAGATTTGCCTGATGACCTCGCAGAAATCTACAAGACAGATCCTGAAGAGGATTATAATCAGCGCAAAACCCGAATCCAATGGATTCGACGCTATTGGGCTGAACAATGGTTCAAGTACAAGTTCGTGACCCAGGAGTACGCTGAGAAAAATGCTATCAAAAGTCCTTGGGGTGATATTCTCTATCGAGGCCTTCCCCCCAAGAACAAAGCTGAAGCTATTGCACAAGAATTCTATCCTTGTATGGTTCATGGACCACAACCTGAAAATGCCGATCCATCATCATTGCTCTGGTGTCGTGACAATAATCTCTTCAAGCGCAACTTCCAGTATGCAAAGGCATCGGCAAAGGAAAACAAGAACTCATGGGGATTGGACTTCAATCCTGGTCCCTCAGCTCCCCGTGATGACGGTACACGTGAAGCGGAAGAAAATGAAACCTTGATGGCCTCATCTCATACATCTTGGTACAAGGTGCCAAAGTGGATCATTCTGATAATGATGCTGATACTGATGAAGCCCCAGCTCCTCCTCCAAGGCCGCAGAAGCCAAAGAAAATTAAGGCTTCAACATCAGTTGCACCTCCAAAAGCTTCTCGTGTGAAGCCACTGGCCACTGCACCTCCTGAAGACAGTGTGCAGTATGAAGATCTTTCATGCATCTCCAAGAAGACGGAGAAGAAAAAGAAAATCATCAGGAGTACTGATCAGACATTGACTCCTGCTGCCATTCTGCGTGAAGAGCACATTGATCTGTCCAGCGATGATGATCTTGCAGATGATGCTCTTGAGCAACTGATAAAGAGCAAGGAAGAAGTAGAGATCTTCAATAATTTGCCTCTCTTTGACGTGGCAATCATTCATAACTTCATTGATGAGTGGTTTGACACACCAAATCTCAGCTTTGATGATTTGCAACTTCCCATTGGCCTCAGCATCTCCTTCAATGGCGCTATTGCTTCTGAGCTAGCTATTGCTCAGCGCATCGTCGAACTGAAGCACAAGATTGACTTTGAAAAGGCTCAATTCAAGAAGCATGTGGCCATGCTCAACATGCAAGATGTCAAAAACTTAAAGATCATGCTGCACGAGCTCAAAGAAGCCTTTCACAAGAAGCGTGAAGAAGCTCGAGGCTCTAGAGAGCGCATGAAGAATTTGGCTTACAAGTGTGTGCTTGCCTACAATGAGGCTGAGAAGAGCAAGGCTCTTTGTCGTCCTGGCATCGACCCCAGGATGGCAGCAAAGAAGAAGAAGCTATCAACTGTCCAACCTGCACCTTCAAGGCAGGATGAACCTAGCATAGTCTTCCCAAGAAGCATGACTGGCTCGAAGCCAAAGGCCATGTCAACCGCTTCAGAACCAAAGTAGACTAGGGCTGCAGAGGCTGAAGCCAGGAAACGGAAACCCTCAGAAGCCTCTGATGCTGCTCCCTCCAAGAAGAAGCGCAAAACCAAGAAGAATCGGGATGCTCCCATAGAGCCCCTTGTTGTTGAACCTATCTTAGTGGTTCGCCCTACATCTGCAAATCAAGAACTACAAATGATTGTTCATGAGCCTGCTTCCACAGAGGCTCATGAAGCTGAAGACATTCCAGCAATAGATCCCATCGCTGCTGAAGACATTGGTCACCCTGACAATGTTGAAGATGATGAAGTTCTTCCTCAGATTGAACACAATGTGGTATCATCGCCTGTTCTCATGAACAGCGAAATCATCAGCATTGGTCGTCCTCTGACGCCAATTGCTCAGGATGCATCATGGACTGATCGCCCGCAACAACAAGACTCCCCCAGTACTCCCCAACAACAACAAGTCACACCATCTGTGCAAGTTGAAGAGGATGAGGACCTGCCTACTCCATCTCCAAAGGCGTCGCCTGTACTACAAAGGCTTCGCAAAGGACCAAGGCCTCAAGTCCCTCTTCCGAGCGTTCCAGAAGGAGAAGTGCACAACCAACCTGTTGCACGTCAAGTTTTTTCAGAAGCCACTCCAACTGTGAATGTCTCTGTGTCTGAAGCCCAAGCTGCTGAAGACAATCTGGCCGCATCAGCCGATGACGAACATCAAGAAGAACGTGTCCCTACTCCCCCCATTACTAAAGAAGTTGTTCCTGAAGTGAACGTGCCTGTGCCAGACCCTCCAGCTCAACAAGTGGAGGTTGAAAACGTTGAGGCTGCCACCACTAACACGAATGAAGCCAGTGACGTAGTCATGGCTGAAGCTAATGTGGAGCCTGCACCAAGCAACATGCGAGAAGTCAATGCTGCAACTGCTCCTAAAGCTTCTGTAGTGCAGCCTGAAGCCACTGTTGCTGCCACTGCTCCTGTTCTGCCACCAAGGCCCTATACAATTGAGCAAGCTTACAACTATGGCGAGCTAATCACAGTAAGATGGCCCGTTCTGGTCCCTCCGCCTAATGTCTCTGGTCCTCAGTTTGACTATCACATTGAGCATAGGCCTCTGGTCTAGAAACCAAAGCCAAGACTGCCAAGGTTTCTAGGTACTGCCCCATCTGTCGGGTCCTTCAATGCAAATGGTTTGAAAAGCCACAACACCTTCTTTGACAGCTCAAAGAACCCTTACTCAAGGCCAAGAATATCATCTGATCGTTTCTGGAGTCATCAGCAACGAAGCTATTACTCCTGCGTTCTGTATGATCAAGGGCGCATTTTCCCTCATATGCGCCTTGACACTGAAGCCATTGCTGGACTGCCATGCTTAGAAGAAGCACTTGATTGCTTTCGTGATGCTGGTCTGCTCAGCTTTGTGACAGACAAAGGACATTGGAATGAAGAACTTTTGCTTCAATTCTATGCTACCCTCCACATTCGCGGCTACAACAGGGATACAAAGACATGGGTTCTCGAGTGGATGACAGGAAATGTTCATCATGAAGCCAAAGCTCTTGACATCATTGAGCTTACAGGCCTATCCACTCCCGGAGAGCTGTACGAACCTGGTTGTCAAAACTACCGCAATGCACTGGAGAGCATCTTCCATAAGCCTGAACCCAACATGAGCCATATGTTGAGCATGATGAAGCCATTGCCACATGACGCTGAATACCCAAAGGAGTTCTTTGTTGATGACCTTGAGTATCTGCCGCGCACCATATATCACATCATCAGGCGGACTCTATGGCCTATCAAAGGACATTCATCAGCTGCAAAACTTGAAGGAGCCATGAAGACATTGGTCTTTTACATCCTCAATGGCATCAGCTTCAATGCACAAGATTTCTTCCTCAGGCAACTGGCTGCATCTGGATCTGACCTTTTTGGCCTGAAATTCTATGCTCCATGGGTCATGCGCCTCATCAAGCATTATTCTGTGATCAACTATCAGCCCTTTGCTCGCAATCATGTGATCTTTCTACCAGAGGTTGATATGTCAGTTGAAGCCATATACCCTGAGCCTGCCAAGAAGCCTCTTTGTCTTCAAAATGCTAAACACCAAAGCTTCACTCAGCCTATGGAAGGAGTCCAAGCTGTAACACGTGTCTATCCGATGGCTGTAAACACTCGTCTGCCTCATCGTGCGCCAACTGAAGCTACTGAGAGCACAATTGCTCGAAGGCCAAAGAAGCGCTCTCGGGTCCTAAATGACCGAGAACTTCTTGTGGCTCTGCATAAGAAACAAGATAAGCATCACTTTTGGCTCAAGCGTCAGATGCAAAGTCTCTTGGTGGATGTAAATCGCATTCGAAATCTTGCCACCAAGAATGCATTTGTCACTCACGAAACCTGTCGGCAATCATGGAAGAGTTTGACCCTACTCAGTGCTGAAGCAGATCTTCAAGACGATGGCTTCACTGAACGATTCAAGTTTGACTCCACTCCTCCAAGGAATGCTGTCCTACGATGAACTCCATCCCTTGAAGACTGACTATTCTTCCTCCGCGGCACCTGTGAATGCAAATGTGATCGATGATTAAGACGATGCTACTTCACCACCCCTACTTCTGCACGCATCGACACTGCACCAAGTTCGTCTGCACCGCCAAACAACAACGACAACCCTACTGCTTCAACTACTCCTTCATTAGGACGAGTAGATGCGCTATGTCTTCAAACCTTTTTGGTCATTACTGACAAAAGCGGGAGAAGCATACGAGTTTGATAGTCTTCAAGCGGGTTCATAAGGGCGGTTGCTTTATATTTTGCCTAGTGGTTACAACTCTTGCTTTTTATACATTTCGTTCGTGGAGTTGTAACACTTAAACTCGATGGTCGTCTGCTACTTATTTGCTCTTTTATGTGCCATGATAACTTCCGCACTTAGATCATTCTGCAGACGTCCATTTTCCATTATGCATGTCATTCTTTAAGTTATATCATTTCATGCATGATGAGTTATCTTCATAAGTTAAAGAGGATCTCCACAAGTACAACCTGCCATGTGCATTTGCATTCCAAAAGCAAATTACTTATATGCACATCATCAGGGGGAGCCCTTGCCACTGATGAAGACAATACCCTATCCTTTACAATTTCACATACTTCATTCCCGTTGAAAACTTCAACCAGTTTGTCATCAATCACCAAAAAGGGGGAGATTGTAAGTGCATCTAGTGCCACCCCTAGTTGGTTTTGGAGTATTGACGACAAAGTTGGTTGAGGGACTAATGCGTTTGTGAGAATTGCAGGATAATGCAGGTAGTGTCCCTCATTTATTCGGTTTACCTACCAGAGATGACCCCTAAAAATGTATGAAGACATTGAAGACAATGGTGGTATGTGAAGATATTCACATTGAATACTATGACATGAGAAGACATTGAGCGAAGACTATGGAGCGCGAAGACTGTGTTGTTTTGTTGTTTCCTTTTCTTATGTGTTGAGTCATAGGAACCACCGTACTGTTAAGTGGGGTCCAAGTGAACAAAGTCAGAGTGACTGAAGTGATGCTCAACCCAAATCCTATGTCTTCGAGCGAAGACAATGAGAGCAAATCTTATCCAGAGCTGGATGAGTCAGCTTTGCTTGTAGCCCAAGTAAAGTTGCCGTGTGTGTTTGAAATCTGACCGTTGGAACATGTGTCAGTTCCTTAGTGACCCAGGGTCATTTCGGACATATCAAGTCGGGTTGCCTTGTGGCTATAAATATCCCACCCCCTACACCATAAATTGGTGGCTTCTTAGAGTTAGTTTACGGCTTTTGTCGTTTTGAGAGCAACCCACCTCGAAGCCTTTGAGAGAGAAATCCTTGCGAGGACAAAGCCCAAACACCCAGAGCCAATGAGTGTTAGGCATCACTGAAGTCTTTCTGTCTGTGTGACCTGAAGACTTATTACACTTGAGGACTGTGTATCCTCCAGCCGGTTAGGCGTCGCGTTCTGAGCATCCAAGAGTCATTGTGGATTGCTGGTGAACGAAGTCTGTGAAGGTTCGGAAGTCTACCTTGAAGACTTACCAGAGTGATTGGGCGAGGACTGTGTGTCCTTAGGTCAAGGGGAATAAGGTGAAGACGCGGTCTTCTGAGTTGAATCTCAGCCTCCCTAACCAGACATACAGTTCACAGCAACTGGAACTGGTCCAACAAATCATGTGTCTTCAACAAGTGACTGGTTCAATCCCTTCCCTCCCTTTACTTTGAGTTTGTCTTCGTGAAGCCATTGCTTATTTATCTTATCTGTTTGACTTCATTCCTTGACTACTGTCATTGATTGGCTTCATACTATCTTCCATCCTGATCCTTACTACCTAGCTGCTATTAGTCTTTGTACGTTCACATTATTGCATACTTGACTATGGCTTGCTTGTTGTAGTTTATCTTCCGATGCATATCAATTAGGTCATTTCTATTGTTTGTCTTCGAAACTTCTATGTTTTGAAGACTTTGATAAAAATCGCCTATTCACCCCCCCTCTAGTCGATAACTAGCACTTTCAGCCATGCAGCAGATGCACTAGAGCTATAAATGTATGAAAGCTCAACAAAAGAAACTAAGTGGGTGTGCATCCAACTTGCTTGCTCACAAAGACCTAGGGCATTTTGAGGAAGCCCATCATTGGAATATACAAGCCAAGTTCTATAATGAAAAATTACCACTAGTATATGAAAGTGACAACATAAGAGACTCTCTATCATGAAGATCATGGTGCTACTTTGAAGCACAAGTGTGGAAAAGAGATAGTAACATTGTCCCTTCTCTCTTTTTCTCTCATTTTATTTTTTCCTTTTTTCCTTTTTTTCTTTTTTTCTTTGGCCTTTTTTTGGCCTTTCTCTTTTTTTTTCTTTTTTTTCTTTTGGTAATGTCCGAAGTCTCATCTCGACTTGTGGGGGAACACTACTAGGGAAAAGCCTAGCAGCAGCGCGGGTTTTGGGCCTATTAGTAGCGCGGGGGCCGGCGCTACTAATAAGGCGCTACAGCTAACGTATAGCAGTAGCGCGGGTGCCACACGCGCTACTACTACGTCCGTTAGTAGTAGCGTGGGTAAAAACCCGCGCTACTACTAATCTCTAATCTCTGATATATTTTAATTTTTTCGACAAAAAAATCGATTTTTCCCCTAGTTTTCCAATTTCTGAATTATTTTAACCTCCAATCTCTAATCACCCCTCATCGCTACTCAATTTAATCTCTAATCACCCCTCATCATTCCAAATCATCTAACTTCCCAGACGGTCACCCATCCTCTCACTACTCCAGCCTGAGCACGCTTAACTTCCGGGTTCTATTCTCCCTCGTTTCCAAGTCTGCACTTGTTGTTTTCCTAACAATAGTAAGATGTCAATCCTATTAATCTCAGGAATTTAGCTTGAGCATGAAGTCACACATTTCACTGTTTGAGTTTGAAACTATTGTTCTAAAAAATAACACTAATATTTAGTAACACTAATATTTCTTGAATAATTAGTTTGACCATTGTTTGACCACAGTTTGACCATAGTTTGACCAGATTTGACCAAAATTCAAAACAACTGAAATAATTTTTTAGTAACACTAATATTCTTAAATAATTAGTTTGACCATAGTTTGACCAGATTTAACAAAAACTAAAAAAACTGAAATTTGATGAATTTTTTTGCCTCAAGATCTTAAAAGCCCCGTAAATTTTTTTCAGTTAGGTTTTTTAGGATTTTGAAAATGTTTAATGAGGTTTCCCCGTTAAATTTGGATGTAACTTTTCGAGTAGATGATTTTTCATATAAAAATCTTTTTCATCCGAGTTAGTATGCAAAAGTTATGCCCATTTTTACAAATTCTCGAGAGATTTTGCAAATAAAGTCGAAATTCATATTTGCAAATTTTTCCAACAACTAGACCACATATCACATGGGAAACTTATTTTCTTTTATTTTTTTTGACATTTTCATCATTTTCTTTTATTTTTTTAAAATTGAAAAGGCGATCCACGGGAGGGGGGGTAGAGTTTGAAACCCAGTATTTAGTAGTAGCGCGGGTTTTTACCCCTCGCTACTACTACGGCATGTCCTCGAGGGGCACGGTTGAGACTGATTAGTAGTAGCGAGGGGTAAAAACTTAGTAGTAGCGCGGGTTTATAACCATCGCTACTACTATGGCATGGTCCAGGGGCATGGTAGAGACCACTTAGTAGTAGCGAGGGTTAAAAACCAACGCTACTGCTATCAACTTAGTAGTAGCGAGGGTTAAAAACCCGCGCTACTACTATGGCATGTCCCGGGGGGCACGGTAGAGACCGCTTAGTAGTAGCGAGGGTTAAAAACCCGCGCTACTGCTATAACTTAGTAGTAGCGAGGTTTAAAAACCTGCGCTACTAGTAAGTAGCAGTAGCGAGGGTTTTTAACCCTCGCTACTAGTAAGCGTCTGTGTATAAGCTTTTCCCTAGTAGTGGAATCATAGTCTTCATCATCCTTTCCTCACTGGGACAATGCTCTAATAATGAAGATCATCACACTTTTATTGATTTACAACTCAAGAATTACAACTCAAAGCTAGAACAAGATATGACTCTATATGAATGCCTCCGGCGGTGTACCGGGATATGCAATGAATCAAGAGCAACATGTATGAAAATTATGAAGGTGGCCTTGCCACAAATACGATGTCAACTACATGATCATGTCATGCAAAGAGCAATATGACAATGATGGAGCGTGTCATGATAAACGGAATGATGGAAAGTTGCATCGCAATATATCTCGGAATGGCTATGGAAATGCCATAATAGGTAGGTATGGTGGCTGTTTTGAGGAAGGTAAATAATGGGTGCATGATACCGGCGAAAGTTGCACGATATAATAGAGACTAGCCGAGTGGAAGGATGAGTGTGCGTATATCCATGGACTCACATTAGTCATAAAGAACTCATATACTTATTGCAAAAGTCTATTTAGCCCTCGAAGCAAAGTACTACTATGCATGCCCCTAGAGGGATAGATTGGTAGGAAAAGACCATCGCTCGTCCCCGACTGCCACTCATAAGGAAGACAATCAAAAGAGCACCTCATGCAACAAATTTGTCACACAACTTTTACCATACGTGCATGCTACGGGACTTGCCAACTTCAACACAAGTATTTCTCAATTTCATAATTACCTACTAGCATGACTCTAACAATTATCAAGCATCAAATTGATCCTAGTGTTTACTGCACTTTCTATGATAGTTTTTACTATACCCAACTTGGATGCTCATCATTCTAGGACCAAATTCATAACCATAGAAAATTCCATGCTGTTCTAAGAGACTCTCAAAATAATATTATTGAATCATGAGAGACTAGCAATTTCTACAAAATTAAGCCACCGCCGTGCTCTAAAAGATATAAGTGAAGCACTAGAGCAAAAACTATCTAGCTCAAAAGATATAAGTGAAGCACATAGCATATTCTAATAAATTCAATCAAGTAGGATTCTCCCAAAAGGTGTGTACAGCAAGAATGATTGTGGTAAACTAAAAATCAAAGACTAATATCATACACGATGCTCCAAGCAAAACACATATCATGTGGCGAATAAAAATATGGCTCCAAGTAAAGTTACCAATGAACGAAGATGAAAGAGGGGATGCCTTCCCGGGGCATCCCCAAGCTTAGGCTTTTGGCTATTCTTGAATATCTTGGGGTGCCTTGGGCATCCCCAAGCTTAGGCTTTTGGCTATTCTTGAATATCTTGGGGTGCGTTGGGCATCCCCAAGCTTAGGATTTTGCCACTCCTTATTCCATAGTCCATCAAACCTTTACCCAAAACTTGAAAACTTCACAACACAAAACTCAATAGGAAATCTTATAAGCTCCGTTAGTGAAAGAAAACAAAACCACCACATAAGGTACTGTAATGAAGTCATTCTTTATTTATTTTGGTGTTAAACCTATTGTGTTCCAAGTTCTCTATGGTTCATACCACTTAATACTAGCCATGGATGCATCAAAATAAGCAAACAACACACAAAAAACAGAATCTGTCAAAAACAGAACTGTCTGTAGCAATCTGTAACTAACGCAAACTGCTTGAACTCTAAAAATCCTACCAAAATAGTAAGTCCTGGAAAATTTGTCTATTCATCAGCAGCAAAAAGAATCAACGCAAAAGCACATTTCTGTGATTTAATAACACTAAATTCATGCTCGCAAAGTTTCTGTTTTTCAGCAGAATCAAATCAACTATCATCATAGGTTATCCTATAGGTTCTACTTGGCACAAACACTAATTAAAACATAAAAACACATCTAAACAGAAGGTAGATGCAAAATTTATTACTAAACAGAAACAAAAACAAAAAAACATAAATAAAATTGGGTTCCCTCCCAACTAGCACTATCATTTAACGCCCCTAGCTAGGCATAAAAGTGAAGATGGATCTAAGTAGTGCCATCTTTGGCACTTGATTCATAAGTAGCTCACGTGATAGATTCATAAGGTAATTTAATTTTCTTTCTTGGAAAGTGCTCTATGCCTTTCTTTAATGGAAATTGGAATGAAATATTCCCTTCCTATATCAATAACCGCACCAATCGTTCTAAGGAAGGGTCTACCAAGTATAATAGGACAAGAAAGATTGCAATCAATATCAAGAACGATAAAATCTACCGGCACCAAATTTCTATTTGCAAGAATGAGAACATCATTGATCCTTCCCATTGGCTTTTTAATGGTGAAATCGGCATGGTGCAAATTTAAAGAGCAATCATCAAGATCATGGAAACCTAGAATATCACATAAAGTTTTTGGAATCCTGGAAACACAAGAACCCAAATCACACAAACCAAACACTCATGATCTTTAATTTTAATCTTTATAGTAGGTTCCCACTCATCATTAATTTTTCTAGGTATAGAAACTTACAAATTAAGTTTTTCATCATAAGATTGCATCAAGGCATCAACGATATGTTTGGTAAAAGCTTTATTTTGACTATCAGCATGAGGAGAATTAACAACAGATTGCAACAAGGAAATACAACCTTCTAAAGAACAATTATCATAATGAAATTCCTTGAAATCGGAGATAGTGGGTTCCATGCTATTTAAAGTCATGACCTCTCCAATCCCACTTTTACCAAATTTATCATCAAGATCTAAAAACTCCGAATTCTTGGGACACCTTCTAAATAAAGTTGACTCATCTCCAGTCCCATTATTATCAAGATTCATATTGCAAAACAAAGATCTAATAGGAGACACATCAATAACTTTAAGATCTTCATCATTATTTTCATCTAACTTTTCTGGTTTGGCAGCCATCTTATTGACTAAGGTAGCTTGCTTATGAGAAATTTGGGCTATAACCTTCTCAAGCCGGGTAATTTGAGAGTTCACACCATAAAATTCTTTATTCATATCATCAAGCTCCTTATTCATAAACCCCAAAAAACCTTTTTGTTCTTTAAGCTCTTTTCTGAAGAAATTATTATGCTCAAATTCCAAATTCATAAAGCTTCTAATATTTGATTCAATCTCTTCCAACCTTCTAAGAAGGAGGTCGGTACTCTTAGGCAAATCCATAAGGACAAACAGGCACACAAGCAAACAGAAAAAGGCAAGCGAAAAAGAGAGGAGAAGATTGGGAAAGAGAGGGCGAATAAAACGGCAAGGGTGAAGTGGGGGAGAGGAAAACGAGAGGCAAATGGCAAATAATGTAAATGCGAGGGAGGTGAGTTTGTGATGGGTACTTGGTATGTCTTGACTTGAGCGAAGACCTCCCCGGCAACGGCACCAGAAATCCTTCTTGCTACGTCTTGAGCTTGCGTTGGTTTTCCTTGAAGAGGAAAGGGTGATGCAGCAAAGTAGCGTAAGTATTTCCCTTAGTTTTTGAGAACCAAGGTATCAATCCAGTAGGAGGCTCCTCAAAAGTCCCACGCACCTACACAAACAAACAAACAACTCGCAACCAACACAATAAAGGGGTTGTCAATCCCTTCACGGCCACTTGTGAAAGTGAGATCTGATAGAGATAATATGATAAGATAAATATATTTTTGGTATTTTATAATATAGATGCAAAAATTAAAGATGCAAATAAAAGTAGATTGAAAGCTTATATGATAAAAGGTAGACCCGGGGGCCATAGGTTTAACTAGTGGCTTCTCTCAAGATAGCATAAGTATTACGGTGGGTGAACAAATTACTGTCGAGCAATTGATAGAAAAGTGAACAATTATGAGATTATCTAGGCATGATCATGTATATAGGCATCACGTCCGTGACAAGTAGACCGACTCCTGCCTGCATCTACTACTATTACTCCACACATCGACCGCTATCCAGCATGCATCTAGAGTATTAAGTTCATAAGAACAGAGTAACGCATTAAGAAAGATGACATGATGTAGAGGGATAAACTCAAGCAATATGATATAAACCCCATATTTTTATCCTTGATGGCAACAATACAATATGTGCCTTGCAACCCTTTCTGTCACTGGGTAAGGACATCGCAAGATTGAACCCAAAGCTAAGCACTTCTCCCATGGCAAGAAAGATCAGTCTAGTAGGCCAAACCAAACTGATAATTCGAAGAGACTTGCAAAGATAACTTAATGATACATAAAAGAATTCATAGAAGATTCAAATATTTCTCATAGATAAACTTGATCATAAACCCACAATTCATCAGATCTCGACAAACACACCGCAAAAAGAGTTTACATCGAATAGATCTCCACAAGAGAGGGGGAGAACATTCTATTGAGATCCAAAAAGAGAGAAGAAGCCATCTAGCTAATAACTATGGACCCGAAAGTCTGTGGTAAACTACTCACAACTCATCGGAAGGGCTATGGTGTTGATGTAGAAGCCCCCTGTGGTCGATTCCCCATCCGGCGGAGCGCCGGTGAAGGCTCCAAGATGGGATCTCACGGATACAGAAGGTTACGGCGGTGGAAATTGTTTTTAGTTGGCTCCCTGGATGTTTTCGGGGTACGTAGGTATTTATAGGAGGAAGAAGTACGTCGGTGGCCGCCTGAGGGGCCCAGGAGACAGGGGCGCGCCCAGGAGGGGTGGTCGCATCCTCCTATCTTCTGGCCGCCTTGATTGCTTCTTGACTTGCACTCCAAGTTCTCTGGATCACGTTCATTCCAAAAATCACGCTCCCGAAGTTTCATTCCGTTTGGACTCCGTTTGATATTTCTTTTCTTTGAAATACTAAAATAGGCAAAAAAAACAGCAATACGGGCTGGGCCTCCGGTTAGTAGATTAGTCCCAAAAATGATATAAATGTGTAAAATAAAGCCCATAAACTTCCAAAGGGGATAATATAATAGCATGAAACAATCAAAAATTATGGATACGTTGGAGATGTATCACCTGGAAGCACCGCTAGGTGCAAGACCCGCTCCAAGAGCAACTCCGGACGTTATGAACATGTGGCAGAGCAAAGTTGATGACTACTCGATAGTTCAGTGTGCCATGATTTATAGCTTAGAATCAGGACTTCAACGACGTTTTGAACGTCATGGATCATATGAGATGTTCCAAGAGTTGAAGTTAATATTTCAAGCAAATGCCCGAATTGAGAGATATGAAGTCTCCAATAAGTTCTATAGCTGCAAGATGGAGGAGAATAGTTCTGTCTATGAACATATACTCAGAATGTCTGGGTACCACAACCACTTTACTCAACTGGGAGTTAATCTTCCTGATGATAGTACCATTGACATAGTTCTTCAATCACTGCCACCAAGCTACAAAAGCTTCGTGATGAACTATAATATGCAAGGGATGGATAAGACAATTGTCGAGCTCTTCGCAATGCTAAAGGCTATGGAGGTAGAAATCAAGAAGGAGCAGCAAATGTTGATGGTTAACAAGACCACTAGTTTCAAGAAAAAGGCCAAAGGGAAGAAGGGGAACTACAAGAAGAACGGCAAGCAAGTTGCTGCTCGAGTCAAGAAGCCCAAGTCTGGTCCTAAGCCTGAGATTGAGTGCTTCTACTTCAAAGGGACTGTTCACTGGAAGCGGTACTGCCCCAAGTATTTGGCGGGTAAGAAGGATGGCAAAGTGAAAAGTATATTTCATATACATGTTATTGATGTTTACCTTACTAATGCTCATAGTAGCGCCTGGGTATTTGATACTGGTTTTGTTGCTTATATTTGCAACTCGAAACAGGGGCTACGAATTAAGCGAAGATTGGCTAAGGATGAGGTGACGATGCGCATGGGAAATGGTCCCAAAGTCGATGTGATCGCTGTCGGCACGCTACCTCTACATCTACCTTAGGGATTAGTTTTAGACCTGAATAATTATTTGGTGCCAGCGTTGAGCATGAACATTATATTCGGATCTTGTTTAATGCGAGACAATTATTCATTTAAATTAGAGAATAATGGTTGTTCTATTTGTACGAGTAATATCTTTTATGGTCATGCACCCTTGATGAGTGGTTTATTTTTCTTGAATCTCGATTGTAGTGATACACATATTCATAATATTGAAGCCAAAAGATGCCAGGTTAATAATAATAGTGCAACTTATTTGTGGCATTGTCGTTTAGGTCATATTGGTATAAAGCGCATGAAGAAACTCCACGCTAATGTACTTTTGGAATAACTTGATGCTTGTGAACCATGCCTCATGGGCAAGATGACTAAAACTCCGTTCTCCGGAACAATGGAGCGAGCAACATACTTGTTGGAAATAATACATAGTGATGTATGTGGTCCGATGAGTGTTGAGGCGTGTGGTGGTTATCGTCATTTTCTGCCCTTCATAGATGATTTGAGAAGATATGGGTATATCTACTTGATGAAACATAAGTCTTAAATATTTGAAAAGTTCAAAGAATTTCAGAGTGAAGTAGAAAATCATCATAACAATAAAATAAAGTTTCTACAGTCTGATCGTGGAGGTGAATATTTGAGTTATGAGTTTGGTCTTCATTTGAAACAATGTGGAATAGTTTCGCAACTCATGCCACCTAGAACACCACAGCGTAATGGTGTGTCCGAACATCGTAACCGTACTTTATTAGATATGGTGCGATCTATGATATCTCTTACCGATTTAGCACTATCGTTTTGCGGTTACGCATTAGAGACAACTGCATTCACGTTAAATAGGGCACCATCTAAATCCATTGTGACGACACCACATGAACTGTGGTTTGGCAAGAAACCTAAGTTGTCGTTTCTTAAAGTTTGGGGCTGCGATGCTTATGTGAAAAAGCTTCAAACTGATAAGCTCGAACCCAAATCAGAGAAATGTGTCTTCATAGGATACCCAAAGGAGACTGTTGGGTACTCCTTCTATCATAGATCCGAAGGAAAGATATTCTTTGCTAAGAATGGATCCTTTCTAGAGAAGGAGTTTCTCTCGAAAGAAGTGAGTGGGAGGAAAGTAGAACTTGATGAGGTAATTGTACCTGCTCCCGAATTGGAAATTAGTTCATCACAGAAATCAGTTCCAGTGATTCCTACACCAATTAGTGAGGAAGCTAATGATGATGATCATGAAACTTTAGATCAAGTTACTACCGAACCTCGTAGGTCAATCAGAGTAAGATCCGCACCAGAGTGGTACGGTAATCCTGTTCTGGAGGTTATGTTACTTGACCATGACAAACCAATGAACTATGAGGAAGCAATGATGAGCCCAGATTCCGCAAAATAGCTTGAGGCCATGAAATCTAAGATGGGATCCATATGTGATAACAAAGTGTGGACTTTGGTTGACTTGCCCGATGATCGGCAAGCCATAGACAATAAATGGATCTTCAAGAAGAAGACTGACGATGATGGTAATGTTACTGTCTACAAAGCTGGACTTGTTGCGAAAGGTTTTGACAAGTTGAAGGAGTTCACTACGATGAGACCTTCTTACCCGTAGCGATGCTTAAGTCTGTCTGAATCATGTTAGCAATTGTTGCATTTCATGATTATGAAATTTGGCAAATCGATGTCAAAACTGCATTCTTTAATGGATATCTTAAAGAAGAGTTGTATATGATGCAACTAGAAGGTTTTTTTGATCCTAAAGGTGCTAACAAAGTGTGCAAGTTCCAGCGATCCATTTATGGACTGGTGCAAGCCTCTCGGAGTTGGAATATACGCTTTGATAGTGTGATCAAAGCATATGGTTTTATATAGACTTTTGGAGAAGCCTGTATTTACAAGAAAGTGAGTGGGAGCTCTGTAGCATTTCTGATATTATATGTGGATGACATATTGTTGATTGGAAATGATACGGAATTTATGGATAGCATAAAAGGATACTTGAATAATAATTTTTCAATGAAAGACCTCGGTGAAGCTGCTTATATATTGGCATCAAGATCTATAGAGATAGATCAAGACGCCTAATTGGACTTTCACAAATCACATACCTTGATAAAGTTTTGAAGAAGTTCAAAATGGATCAGGCAAAGAAAGGGATCTTGCCTGTGTTACAAGGTGTGAAGTTGAGTCACACTCAATGCCCGACCACTGCAGAAGATAGAGAGAAAATGAAAGTCATTCCCTATGCTTCAGCCATAGGTTCTATCATGTATGCAATGCTGTGTACCAGACCTGGTGTGTGCCTGCTATTAGTTTAGTACAGAGGTAACAAAGTAATCCAGGAGTGGATCACTAGACAGCGGTCCAAAACATCCTGAAATACCTGAAAAGGACTAAGGATATGTTTCTCGTTTATGGAGGTGACAAAGAGCTCGTCGTAAACGGTTACGTCGATGCAAGATTTGACACTGATCTGGATGACTCTAAGTCACAAACCAGATACGTATTTATATTGAATTGTGGAGCTGTCAGTTAGTGCAATTCCAAGCAAAGCGTCGTGGCGGGTGATACGTCTCCGTCATATCTATAATTTTTTATTGTTTCATGCCAATATTATACAAATTTTACATACTTTTGGAACTTTTTATATGATTTATTGGACTAACCTATTGATCCCGTGCCAAGTACCAGTTCCTATTTTCTGCATGTTTTTTGTATCGCAGAGTATCCATATCAAACGAAGTCCAAATGCAGTAAAATTCACGGAGAATTATTTTGGAATATATGTGATTTTGGGGAGTTGGAATCATCGTAAACGGTGGCCCGTGGTGGGCACAACCCACCAGGGTGCGCTAGAGGAGCCAAGCTTGCCGTGGTGGGTTGTGCTCACATCGTATGTCGGTTGGGGCTCTACTTAGGGCACAAGGAAGCTTATATCCAGAAAAAATCGTGTTAGAATCTCAGCTCAATCGTAGTTACGGATCTCCGGGAATATAAGAAACGGTTTTCGGCCAAATCTGGGGAACGCGAAACAGAAGAGAACAGAGAGGGAGATCCAATCACGGAGGGGCTCCCACACCTCCGCAGCCATGGAGGCCATGGACCATAGGGGGAACCCTCCTCCCATCTAGGGGGGAGGCCAAGGAAGAAGAAAAAGGGGGAGCTCTCTCCCCGTCGCTTCCGGTGGCGCCGGAGTGCTGCCGGGGGTAATGATCGGGACGGCGGTCTACATCAACCATCTTGCTACCGTCAACACCAAAACTCTCCCCTTCTATGCAGCGGTGTGACACATCTTCTCCCCGCTGTAATCTCTACTTAAACATGGTGCTCAACTCCATATATTATTTCCCAAATGATCTATGGTTATCCTATGATGTTTGAGTAGATCCATTTTGTCCTATGGGTTAATCATGATCTTGGTTGGTATGATTGTATATTTTATTTATGGTGCTGTCCTACGGTGCCCTCCGTATCGCGCAAACATGAGGGGCCCTCACCGTAGGGTGTTGCAATATGTTCATGGTTTGCTTATGGTGGGTTGCGAGAGTGACAGAAACTTAAACCCGAGTAGGTGGGCTATGATGTATGGGAGTAAAGAGGACTCGATACTTAATGCTACGTTTGGGTTTCATGACCTTAATGATCTTTAGTACTTGCGGATGCTTGCTAGAGTTCCAATCATAAGTGCATATGATCCAAGTAGAGAAAGTATGTTAGCTCATGCCTCTCCCTCATATAAAATTACAAGAATGATTACCAGTACCTGTTATCGATTGCCTAGGGACAAATAACTTTCTTGTTGACAAAAATCCTTTTACTAAACACCTAGATTTTATTATCTTGCAAAGTACTTCTAGTTTCATTCTTGCAAAGTAGTTCCAGCATCGCTCCTACAAACTAGTTTCATACTTGTTTCCGGTAAATCAAACGTCAAGCGTGCGTAGAGTTGTATCGGTGGTCGATAGAACTTGAGGGAATATTTGTTATGCCTCTAGCTCCTCATTGGGTTCGACACTCTTATTTATCGAAGAAGGCTACAAACGATCCCCTATACTTGTGGGTTATCAAGACCTCTTTCTGGCACCGTTGCCGGGAGCAATAGCGTGGGGTGAATATTCTCGTGTGTGCTTGTTTGCTTTATCACTAAGTAGTTTTTATTTTGTGTTCTAAGTTGTTCTCTATCTTTAGTTATGGATATGGAACACGAAACACCAAAAAAATTAGTGGTAATACTTGCTACTCAGGGAGATGGGGAACCTCCTAAAACCCCCGATGCTCGTTATGTGAAAAATATTATGCACTACTTTGATAATCCTGAGAAAACCCCATTCAACTATATAATGGGAGTAACGTTGGATCAACGTGAATAATTTAGGGATTGTCGCTTGAATCATAAAGGGAAATTGTTATGGGATCAAATTCATATGTTGCATATGTATGCTCAGGATCTATGCTTGAGATATGATTATACTTGTTGCTCTAAGATTGAGGTTCCACGTATTCCCTTTTCATGTGAATTTAATGATAATGAAACCTTGGCTTCTTATGCTAATGGTATATATGATTATTATCATGTGGAACGAATAGAAGAATTTGTTTCTTTTAAGGGTGCTAATGAAATTGAATCTTCGGTTGAAAAATATGAAGCTTTCGATGATGATGATTATAGACCTGAAAATTTTGGCATTCTTAAATATTGCTATGATACTTATAAATATAACTCTGATATTGATGAATTTATTGAGAAAGTCTCCACTGTCGAAGAAGAGACTAATATTCTGCAGGAATTTATGGAAGAAGAAATTCATGAAACTGTGAGCTCATTGGAAGAAAAAGATGACGAGGAGAGCGAAGAACAAAAGGAGGAAGATCGGATTAGATACCCGTGCCCATATTCTAATGAGAGTAACTCTTCAACTCATATATTATTTAATTTCCCTTCATGCTTACCGAAGGATGATTGCCATGATAATTGCTATGATCACGTTGATTCATTTGAAATATCCCTTTTTGATGATGCTTGCTATGTTTATGGCCATGATGCCAATATGAATGATGCTTATGAAGATGAACTTGCTATAGTTCCTTATGTTAAGAATGAAATTGTTGCTATTGCACCCACACATGATAGTCCTATTACATTTTTGAATTCTCCCAGATACACTATATCGGAGAAGTTTGCTCTTGTTAAGGATTGTGTTGATGGGCTACATTTTGCTACTACACTTGATGATTTTGATGAATATAATATGCATGTGCTTGCTGCTCCTACTTGCAATTATTATGAGAGAGGAACTACATCTCCGCCTCTTTATATTTCCAACACGATAGAATTGCAAGAAATTGCTTATACTATGCATTGGCCTTTACTTGATGTGCATGAGTCCTTGTATGACATGCCGATGCATAGGACGAGAGTTAGACTTCGTCATTGCTTGATATATGTTGATTTGTGCTCACTACTAAATGCCGAATGATTGTTAATTAATATTGGTTTGGATATACCTTGGGATCCGGGTGGCACTTCCACGCGATGCTGCTAACGCGACACTATGATCAGAGACCCTTCGACGAAACTGTGTACGATGCCATAATCGCAAACGGTGGTGTAAAAACCGTCAAAAAAGGTGAAAAACGTTTGCGCTGACGGATGCATCAAACACAGTTCAGATTTTAGTTCCATGTGCAAATTAGGGCATACGGTTGATCCAGACGAACTGTTTGCGATTAGACAGAACAATAGAAACAGGCAGCCATATCAATGTGTGTGCGATATACGGCATACGGTTCGCTCCGATGAACTGTTTGCTATTAGGGAAAGTAACAGAAACGGCCATCCAAATCAAGGTGTGTGTGATATACGGCATATGGTTCAGTCGAATGAACTGTTTTCGATTAGGGAAGAGAACATATATAGTTCAACTTAACAAGATGTGTGTGATACACGGCAAAAAGGCCCAGAGGTTAATTCGAGAACATGTACACAGAGGTTAATTTAACATACATGACTTATAAGTTTCAAAGAAATCATATCACTTTTTTGGAAAACATTTAATTGCGTTTATTGTATATAATGCTCCGTCCTATTAGTTGAATTAACCTCGAGGTCCATGTTTTGGAAACATGTCGCTAAGTAACGGGATAGACCTTCATTCAAGCCAATCAACATGTGTTCAAAAAAATATCAAAAAGTAACGAGATAGACCTTCTTCAAGCCAATCAACATGTGTACAAAAAACAAAGAATGTAAAAAATTACAAAACAAGGACCTCAAGGTTTATTCAATTAATATGAGGGATCGCACATGTCTGTATTGACTAGAACGAGAATACAATAGCACAATAAGAATTAAGGCCACGTTGATGCGATCGCAGTGGTGGTTATAGGAGGCAAGAAGAAAGATGCATCCATCAACGTACGACCTCCTCCTCCTCAACTCAGTGCGCCGGGCCACCGACATGCGGCTAAGGAGCGACGACTTTTGTGGCGAGGTCAAGGTGCTTCTCAGCAATGGCATCCAAGGCTTCCAGCCGGTTGAAGAAGGCCAACGCCGTAGCGTCCTCACTGGCCTTGTAGATACCTATGTACACGATTCGCTCGTACACATGGATGTGTAGGTCGACGGTTTCTTGAAGGGCGAGGCGCCTCACGGCGAGCTCGACCTCCAGGTTGACATTCATCGTGGCATCGGCGGGCAGTCGCAGGGCCACCAGTGCTTGAAAGAGGTTCCGACCATGGAGGACGATTAGGGTGGTAGGCAATGAGGAGCCCGGGCGCGTGGGCTGGAGGAGTACGGCGATGTCGTCCACGAGCTTCTTGACGACGGTGAACCTGTTGGTGGTGTGAACGATCATCTGGTCGTACAGAGAGTCGTAGCTGGCGTCGACGACAGCCATCCACCAGCCGGTCGCCAACACCGTGTGGAGACGATCCACGGTGCCATGCCGCAGGCCAGTGTCGTGGACAATCTAGCATAGCCGCTGGCCGCTCGCGCGCATCGCCGTCATGGGTCTGAAGTGAGAACTTTTGCGCTTATTAGTGTAGGTACTTAGGCAAATGCTTAGGTGCGTACGATGTGGTTGATGCATTGGAATGGATGGGCGCCTTTATATGAGTGCAAACTGCATTGCATTCACATCGTGCTGCCTCTTTTCTAGGTCATCCTCCCATTACTTCCCTCATGCATTCACACGATGCTAATTGAAGGAGGATGCATCATTGGCCGTTCAACATTTCGGCAACCGCTACCCTCTCCCTCGTCTGCATTAGAGCCGTATCGGGAACTGCACCGCCCGCTGTCAAATGCAATAGTACTGCGTCGTCCGCTGCAAGCCCGGCTGAACACGCCTCCTCGCCTCCATCTATGCTTAATTACTGAATTTTAGTTGCAAAAATTAGATACTGCTAGTTAACAAGTCGTAGTGTTACAAGGTTGGCAAATGGCAATGTTACTAGATCAACAAATTTCAATCTTTCTAGCTTGACAAATGGCAACATACCCAATATAAAAGATGCAAATCTTACCAAATTGTTTGTAAGTGGTTCACACGGGTCATCCAAAAGAACCGTTTGTGTTCAAGAGATGCACAAATCCCGCTCTCACTTTGCATACGGGTGTTCTATCTAAAACGTTTGCGATCAAGAGCCATTAAAAACTATAGCCATTAAAACCAAGACACATGGTGTCACGTGAATGGTTAACATAACGCACATAGTTTGAATTATACAAACGTTTGAGATATTAAAGTGGCAGCTATTTTTTTCAAAATGCCTTTGTTGGATGTTATTCAAGTGCACCTTCTCTCAAAATCGACATGAAAAATACCACAGCATGTCGTGTGCCACTCCATGATAGCATGCCAAGTTTCAGGAATTTCAGACGAATTTTGGATTTACTAGAATTTAAAAACCAGGCATCTCAATGTTTGCGGCCGAGTAATGGTGGCATGGTGTTTGACATTCATTACCATTTCTTGCATGGTACCTAAGCATGCACCCAAGTACAAAGATTTTATTTTTCAACCAATTTATATGCACTGGTGTAGGGCAACGCAGTAGAAAACAAAAAATTTCTGACCTACGCACCAGCCCAGGACCACTATGAAGACTGCATACATGGTTTGATCTTTTTCATTACCGACTCGTAGCGCAGCGGGAAGTAGAGTCGATGACGAACGGCGGTGCAGATCCCCGCAGCTAGGATTTACAACCTCCCAACCGCGAGGACGTATACCCTCATCTGCTCCTCGGACAGCCCTCCGGGAGACGGTCGAATAGCTCCCCGGACGGTGTCACGGACAGCCCTTCGGGAGGACCTTCAAAACTCGAACGGTCATTCGGACAGCCCTTCGAGAGGCACTCACGAACTAAGACCGAAACAACGATCTCTCTACAGAGTTGCACACATACGGTATCATCTATCTGGCAGGGCTTCGCCGTCGAGAACTAGTTCCTGCCAGAACCCAGACAACCTTTTGGCTCTACGAAACTGTTTCGCTGGGAGGGAGAGAGAAGCCAGATCATGCATGGCACTTGTATGTGAGAAAGAGTGAGTGTGGAGGGCTGCCCCTCCACCTCTATTTATAGGAAATCCCAAGGGGTACGGTAGTTTAACACAAAAACCGAAAATGCACATGAATGAAGTCCTTCCTCAAGGGCATAAGAGTGAAACCAAGGAACAAGAGGGGCTCCAAGGTGGAGCCCCAAGTGTGGCCAGCCACACCCCTTGGGGGGCCCCCATGATGGCCTCCAAATCCATCCATTTCATCCCTAGATCTTTTGAGTAAATCCCCAAAAGGTGGCTTTCCATAAAATATCCTAGAAAGTACTTTCACTATTCACGACGACATTTTTCAGCGTCCGTTCGAACTGAAAATATTTATGTGGGCTTAGAACATTTCCAATACCCACCATAATAATTTTCAACGCGTTCTGGAACAATTCCATTTTAGTGATTTTCATCTGCGGAACACATCTGAAGTGGTTCCGGCAGCTCCGGAACATTTCCGTCTTTTATCTCAGAAAATTCCAAAAAGCTTCCAGAATGATTCTGGCACCTCCAAGAATTATCAGGCATGTGCCAAAACCAATTTGACTTAATGGTATATCCCGAAACAACTTTTCGGTGTCATCGAAACTTATCCGATGACCTCTCTCTACGGTACGATTCCGCTGTCCGAAACTTTTCTGGTGTCTAAAACTTTTCGGTGATTTTCTCTCAGACTCCTTGTCTAGTATTCAACAGATAGATGACCCTTAGGCGTGTGACCCTATAGGTTCGGTGAAGTATAGACATGACCCGGAACCCCTTCCGATCAATGATCAATACGGAGCCGTGGACACCCATATTGACCCCTATACCCACACGAATGAATATTCGAGTGAACCTCCAGTTGCCGTGTGCTATTCCTGTTGCTTCGCGATATGTTACAAAGACCCGAGGTCAGATTTACATGCATCCCCGTGGATCAACAACTTGTCCACTATGCTAGTTACCTCGTTACTGGTTTTGTTCTCTTTTCTCGTTTTGGTGTTCCAGCATCCCCGTGATCAAATCACAAAGTGTCTGGCCAGACGATGATGGATACCGTAACACCGAGAGGGCCCGAGAATATCTCTCCATCGTCGGAGGAGAAAATCCCAATCTTGAGCTATCAAGTTACTTGACACACTTTTCCATGAACCCGTAAGCCGCCGTAATAGCCACCCATTTACAGATGACGTTTAACAAACCCCAAAGTTCATGAAGCAAGCATGAAGAAACTCGATACTCTCATGGTCTAAGGAATCATGCAAACATTAACCATCTTTGTGTTATTTACCATTAACTTGTGACGAATGAATCTCATAGCATAACATCAAATCGGGTCGTTTCAACACAAATATTCTCTTAACATTGTGCCCTCAAAGTTGCTGGCATAGACATGCCATGATCAGGAAAACAGAACCATCATGCAACACTTGAGCTAGTCTTAGACTCCAAACTAGGAATACTTCTTACCGTTTATTATTCCACACGTGCATATGAGTCTTCCTCCGAGCCTCGTGGATATTGCAGACTCAAGAATCATTACAGTTATAGCATGGAACATAAACATAATTATGAACTGGGAGATAAGTAATAGTATTTATTATTGCCTCTAGGGTATATCTCCTACAGACTCCCACTTGCACTAGAGTCAATAATCTAGTTAATGCTAATGCACTTTACACCTATGGCATACCGGTGTAAAAATTGCTTTGCATGTGGTATAGCCTGATGTCCATCGGATCTAACAACTTCAGCTCCGTGTTTATCTCTGCATATCCTCGCGTTTTCACGCTTTCACAAAATTCATATTTTGTGCGGACTTGGCTTTGTATAAATGTGAATCACAGGTTGAACCTGGATTCCTCACACTGAGTTATGGAGAAAGTACCTGCAGTAGTGTCCCATTGACAAAAGGCATCTTGGAACCATACTAAGTTCATGAATGAACTATATGATTCATCATCTTGTTTGTCGCTTCTAAAGCGTCAACATACTTAGTCGTTTGTTATAGAATTCGCCACAGTATCTTGTTGGGAACAAGTTCCAACTACCGTGCCACCATATTGTGTATTACACAAAACCCTTAACTTAAATCGAAAATCGCATGGAGAAAAGATGAAGACTGGATCGATGTAACATTTTACAACGAACTCTTCATGATCTCCGCTTGCGAGAAAACATATCATCAGTACTTACTCTAGTACTCAATGACATCTTCAATGTTGTCCCACGATCAGTACTTT
The DNA here is from genome assembly GCF_002162155.2 of Triticum dicoccoides. Classification (NCBI taxonomy): domain Eukaryota; kingdom Viridiplantae; phylum Streptophyta; class Magnoliopsida; order Poales; family Poaceae; genus Triticum; species Triticum dicoccoides. The sequence goes on along the minus strand of NC_041393.1, from coordinate 729,190,626 downwards.
GATCACTTTAGTATCCATACTCGCAACACCTCGGGAGTATCGGACATATCTGGTTGTTTTACATACCATGGAATACATGATTAATCCAAACACAAAAGTGTGTGGAATCTGTATCATGTATTTTGCTCATCAGTGTTTTGGGACACCGAGTCTTGCAAAAAACTCTTCCATGTGACTCCGTCAAGTATCACTCCTTGGCGGTTTTAAATGCTAAAAGGTTTTAGCACCTTGTCAATATGTATTCATTGCTTAGCCCTATTAGGTAAATCTATCTCCATAGATCATTGTGCCTAATATTGAGGCTATTTAGCCTAAGCACTTCATCAAAAACTATTTTCAAATGAAATCCTAATTTGTGTCAAGAAATTTATTTCCAATTAACAATGTGTCAAGCACACAAGGTTTTTAGAAATATTATTACGCTCCCACTTAGTTTCTTGAATTACAAGCATCTTCGTTACCCATTGATGAAGTCAAACCCCTTTGACCATTGCATCAAAGCACGAAGATTCCAACTCCATTTTGCTCTCTTCTGTCCATCGCTGGAACTCTGAAGTTTGCACTTTTACTAGCATCCTCTGGATAGACAAAATGCCTTGGACTGTAACACATGCAAGTCCTTGGTTTCATTTCCATCAGATGGAAATCCTATTGTTATCCATGTTTCATATCTCATGATTGAAATATGTATTAATTGCTAGTTCAACCCGAACCGACTTTAAGCATCGCTACGATGAAAACAACCTCATCGTAGTCAACTCTTGAACTTGTTATTTCAACAAGTCGAGGTTTATGGATAAAATATTTTTATCCGTATCAGTTTTAAGTTCCATAAATATTCATTAGACTCTAAGTCTTCCGAAAGGTGTATCAAGGTTTTAATCTTGAATCACTTATATGGAAACTTACTCGGGTTGTATTGGCATTTAGCCAATTCCGGAGTTAGGGCCCATCAATACTTCCTTGTGTATCGTAGGTATAATGTTGTCTAACAACAATATCTCGTTTGCGCACCTGAGAGGTCTGCATGAGCCTTGCCTATGTGGTTCAGCTGCAAGTTCGACCGAAGTTCATACATTTTATTGTGGAGACTTCCGTATCAGTCGCAGTAGGAAACTCTGGAATTATTTCCAAGGTCTCTTTCCTTTGATCTGATGACGAAGATACTTTTATCTCATCGAGTTGCACTATTGTCCCACTCACCTTTTTGAAAGAACCATTCTCTTTAAAAGCACACTGTTTTGCGGCAAAACTATTTGCCTCGGTATAGTGAGGGAGGAATACCCAACATTTTGGTATAACCTACAAAGTAGCACTTGTCTGATTTGGAATAGGTTTGTAACCTTTTACACAAGCCTCATATTCCAAATGTTAAGAAAAGATATAACATGGTTGGGCGTACCATACCATGGCTTCATTTATCAGACTCGATGTAGCTCTTTTTAGTGTAAAAGTCGCAGTCTCTAAAGCATCACTTTAAAAGGGATAATGGCAAATTTATTTATGTCATCTTTAATCTTACCATGTCATAAATGGTTAGATTACATGTCCACGGACTTTTCACTTGTAGTGGTGTTCCGGGAGGTGCAAGTTATGAAACCCCTTTCACAACTCATCAAACATTCGCTAAACATGTAATTCAAATATTCCTTTGTGCAATCAAATTGCAGAAACATAATTTTCTTGTTACAATAACTTCTACTTCATTTTTGAAAACCTTTCGAATGATTTCAAAAGATCCAGACTTATGTCTCATCAAGTAAATATCCATATATCTACTTGAGTCATTTCTGAAGATAAATAAATCCACCACTTGCAACAACATTTATTGAACTACACACATCAAAATGTGTTATCACCAATAAGTTTGTTGCTCGTTCCTTATGGCCTGTGAACGGTATTTCAGTCACTTCACTTTTCGGAGGAAAGTTGCAAGTGTCAGATGATTCAGAATCAAACGACTTCAGAATCCATCATAATGGAATTTTTCCATGCGGGTTTCTCCAATGTGACCAAATGTAGTGCCACACATGTGTGGTATTCTCATAGTCTCGCGACATTTAGCGTCAGCGTTATGGATGTATCATATTACCATCAATATTCATAACATACATCCCATCTTGTATGGAAGCATGGCCCTTCATGTTATTCATAATACTTAACAACAATTGTTGGTTTGATGAAGAACTCTTTTGCAACAAACATTGTGCAATGGGCTAGAGTGTATGAAACTCTAAAATGAATTATGAAAGTAAACCCAGAGGTATTTTATTATTATCAATATTCATAACATACATCTCATTCATAATGAAAGTATGGCCCTTGTGTTATTCATAACATCGAACATAAAAAGTTCTCTTATGAACAACCTTCTTCCAAGATACCTGATGCAATGGGCTAGAGTTTGTAAAACTCTAAATGAATTATGAAAATAAATATAGACGGCAATACACCGATGGAAGGTATAGTAACATTTACTATGTTCCATGTGTATACCTTAACCTCATTTCTGGCTAGTCTTTTTAGGCCATAGTAGCTCTTACATTGATTCGCAACAGAATGCAATCAAGCGGGTATCTTTGTGATTAACTCACAATACCCAAGAATTAGTGATTAACATGTTTAACCATAATTCCCAAGAACTATATCTTTGACCAGCCTACTTATACATCAAAAACTTGCATGACATTCATACATGAGCTGGATATTCCAGTAATCTTTCTTTCTGCCTTTATACTTCTAACAGTTTAACTTTTAGTATTTCTCCTACTCGCAAAATAAGCACCCAACTTAAGAGTGGCATTAGCCCCGGACTTCCTAGGCGTGTAAGTCACACTAACACCCTTTGGACACTTCCTTTCTCTTTAAGTTGTTGTTTTATTCACCTTTCATCATATGACAGGCGTTCTTCTCGATCCCTTTCCCAAGAGTCAAATTCATAGTAAACACTTTTACTAATACTTGCAAACAAACATTACTTTGGATATTTCATATCTTTCAGCCTTTGTTTGTATCTGAAAATTAATTTTCAGTTCCATGAATATCATATAACTATCCCAACTTTCGAAGTTTGGGTTTCATGGAAGCAAACATATTCCACTTGACCGTAACAGAATTCTAGCTTTTGGATCGAAGGACGAGGGTCACATGATCCATAGCATTAGCGGGAGGATACGGAAAGCACGCGATAGGACAAAGTCCTTCTCGACACCTTTGAGGACAATCCTCACATTACGTTACCAATCGTAAAGTTTTAACCAGATATTAACAGCTATTCAATTTTAATAGGGAAGGTGGAAACGCGAGCCATTATTCTACAACTTTTGCAAGAAACACTTAGACGGTGTTCATAATTAATTGCACTGAGAATTAAGCATGTTAATTCAACAGTGCGCTCCCACTCAAATCAATATCTCTCATAATTGATTTAGAGTGATTCAAGATCCATATTTCTATTCGATGCCATTGACGGGTTCACCACTGATGACACGAATTTCAATTGCTAGGCCAACTTGCTGATCACATCTCTATGTGATTCTTGTTCATCTTTCGATGGGCGTGTTCCCAGCTCAGGACTCTCCTGCCTGAACGTCAAAGGAAACAAAGTGATCTTGCTGCGTGGTCTGACCTCACCCACCTCATTCCTCTCGATTCGTTCGTGCTCATGTGTACATGGCGCACCCCGAAAAGATACGAATTTCCGACGGTGCTACACTTGGGAGAACACTAACTACTTGATATTTTTGTGAGAGATCACCCTAATAAAAAGCGACTACCGCGCAATCAAGAAGGGTGCATCATAAGGGATAAACATCTCAGGAAATTCATAATAGCATGACATGGTATAGCCCTTTCTGACGGAGAAATCTTTCATTTCTTCGTCTTCGGAATTTGCGTCGGCGTTCACCTTCGCTAAGATTGCCACCACCTTGTCGATGCACCGGATAATATTGCTATCTCCATAGCAGATAAAATAAATGCATTACTTAAGGTTGACACGCAGGTCATTAAAGTGCAATCATATGGCTCCAGCCATCATGCCAAATCATGACACGCAGGTCATGTTAATTACATCATATAGTCATCTCATACATAATCAAATTGAATATGAGCATTGCTATACCACATCACATGCACATGCAAACCCTCTTGTAAAACCAAGTTAGACGTTTCTAATCGGATCATGCAAAAAGTTGTTTTTCATGGCTTCTAAGGTTTCGACTTAAACCGCAGCTACCAATGTTTTATCATCAAGTATGATTATTCAAGTTGCTAGATTAACATCTCAGGGTGTATGAAACACGAGATAATTAAATCTCGAGCCCCATACTAGACTTTGTCATACGCATGACCCCCGTGCAGATCATATCTGCAATGCCCTTTCATCTTCGAATTTCATCTTTCTTTTGACTACGGTAGAACCCAAAGAACTGATAGAACTTCCATGATCAATCAGGATCACGGATTGCCAGAACTTTGTCAAATTCCACCATGCTGTCTCGAGATTGAGCAAACGCAAATTCTAGGGAAGCAACAAGAATGTCGGGTAACATATTTCATCTGTCACCCGCATAAATAATTTTCAGCAATAGATCTCATCTACTCCAAAATTATATTATGCAATACCCATACATCTCCATGTACTCTAGATCGTAACCTTCATCTACGCATAGCATGGCTCTTGATGCCACTGTAGGGTAACGCAGTAGAAAACAAAAAATATCTAACCTACGCACCAGCCTAGGACCACTATGGAGACTGCATACATGGTTTGATCTTTTTCGTTACCGACTCGTACTGCAGCGGGAAGTAGAGTGGATGACGAACGGTGGTGCAGATCCCCGCAGCTAGGATTTACAACCTCCGAACCTCGAGGATGTATACCCTCATCTGCTCCTTAGACAGCCCTCCGGGAGACGGTCGAACAACCCCCCCGGACGGTGTCGGGGACAGCCCTTCGGGAGGACCTTCGAAACTCGAACGGTCACTCGGACAGCCCTTCGGGAGGCACTCATGAACTAAGACCAAAACTATGATCTCTCTACAGAGTTTCACACATACGGTATCATCTATCCGGTAGGGCTTCACCGTCCAGAACTAGTTCCTGCCGGAACCCAGTCAGCCTTTTGGCTCTACGAAACTGTTTCGCTGGGAGGGAGAGAGAAGCCAGATCATGCATGGAACTTGTATGTGAGAAAGAGTGAGTGTGGAGGGCTGCCCCTCCACCTCTATTTATAGGAAATCCCAAGGGGTACGGTAGTTTAACACAAAAACCGAAAATGCACATGAATGAAGTCCTTCCTCAAGGGCATAAGAGTGAAACCAAGGAACAAGAGGGGCTCCAAGGTAGAGCCCCAAGTGTGGCCGGCCACACCCCTTGGGGGGCCCCCATGAGCGCCTCCCAATCCATCCATGTCATCCCTAGATCTTTTTAGTAAAGCCCCAAAAGGTGGCTTTCCATAAAATATCCCAAAAAGCACTTTCACTATTCACGACGACATTTTTCAGCGTCTATTCGAACTGAAAATATTTATGTGGGCTTCGACCATTTCCAATACCCACCATAATAATATTCAATGCGTTCTGGAACAAGTCCATTTTAGTGATTTTCATCTGTGAAACGCATCTGAAGTGGTTCCGGCAGCTCCGGAATATTTCTGGTTTTTATCTCAGAAAATTCCAAAAAGCTTCCAAAATGATTCTGGCACCCTGCAAGAATTATCAGGCATGTTCCAAAACCAATTTGACTTAATGGTATATCCCGAAACAACTTTTCGGTATCATCAAAACTTATCTGATGACCTCTCTTTGCTGTACGATTCCGCTGTCCAAAACTTTTTCGGTGATTTTCTCTCAGACTCCTTGTCTAGTATTCAACAGATAGATGACCCTTAAGCGTGTGACCCTATAGGTTCGGTGAAGTATAGACATTACCCGGAACCCCTTCCGATCAATGATCAACATCGGAGCCGTGGACACCCATATTGACCCCTATACCCAAAACGAATGAATATTCGAGTGAACCTCCAGTTGCCGTGTGCTATTCCTATTGCTTCACGATATGCTACAAAGACCCGAGGTGAGATTTACTTGCATCCCCGTCGATCAACAACTTGTCCACTATGCTAGTTACCTCGTTACTGGTTTTGTTCTCTTTTCACGTTTCCGTGTTCCAGCATCCCCGTGATCAAATCACAAAGTGTCTGGCCAGACGATGATGGATACCGTAAAACCGAGAGGGCCCGAGAATATCTCTCCATCGTCAGAGGAGAAAATCCCAATCTTGAGCTATCAAGTTACTTGACACACTTTTCCATGAACCCATAAGCCGCCGTAATAGCCACCCATTTACGGATGACGTTTAACAAACCCCAAAGTTCGTGAAGCAAGCATGAAGAAACTCGATACTCTCATGGTCTAAGGAATCATGCAAACGTTAACCATCTCTATGTTATTTACCATTAAATTGTGACGAATGAATCTCATAGCGTAACATCAAACCGGGTCGTTTCAACACAAATGTTCTCTTAACATTGTGCCCTCAAAGTTGCTGGCATATACATGCCCATGATCAGGAAAACAGAACCATCATGCAACACTTGAGCTAGTCTTAGAGGCCAAACTAGGAATACTTCTTACCGTTTATTATTCCACACGTGCATATGAGTCTTCCTCCGAGCCTCGTGGATATTGCAGACTCGAGAATCATTGTAGTTATAGCATGGAACATAAACATAATTATGAACTCGGAGATAAGTAATAGTATTTATTATTGCCTCTAGGGCATATCTCCTACAACTGGAGCATGTGCATGTAGTTCAAATTTGAATTATGTACATAAATGCATTGAAAACTCACTTAATGCATAAAAATGTCCAAACGAACCCCGAAAAAACACAAAAAATAACACAACACTCATGTTGTTCTATGTTGACACGAGAAAAATTTGAAAGCAATAAGAGGCAATGGATATCGTTTCGTCCCCAAAGGTGGGATGTTCCCTGTCGAAACCATCATGCTAGTTGTGACAAGGTCTGGTTTGTGATTAGCTTATACCCATACCTTCCCCAAATGTGACAAAAAATTTACTCCGACATGTTGATGCTGCTCCATGATACCATGCCAAGTTTCATGAATTTCAGACGAGTTTTGGATTTACTAGAATTTAAATACCAGGTATCTCAACGTTTTGCCGTCAATCAACGGTGCCCTGGTGTTTGAAATTCATTCCCATTTCTTGCATGGGACCTAAGCATGCACCCAAGGACAAAGATTTGATTTTTCAACCAATTTATATGCACTGGAGCATGTGCATGTAGTTCAAATTTTAATTATGCACATAAATGCATTCAAAATTCACTTATAATGCATAAAAATGTCCAAACGAACCCCAAAAAATCACAAAAAATAACACAACACTCTTGTCGTTCTATGTTGACACGAGAAAAATTTGAAAGCAATAAGAGGCATTGGATATCGTTTCGTCCCCAAAGGTGGGACGTTCCCGGTTGAAACCATCATTCTTGTTGTGAGAAGCTCTGGTTTGTGAGAAGCTTATACCCAAACCTGCCCCAAATGGGACAAAAAAATTTACTACGGCATGTTGATGCCGCTCCATGATACCATGCCAAGTTTCATGAATTTCAAACGAGTTTTGGATTTACTAGAATTTAAAAACCAGGTATCTCAACATTTTGCCGGCAATCAACGGTGCCCTAGTGTTTGACATTCATTCCCATTTCTTGCATGGGACCTAAGCATGCACCCAAGGACAAAGCTTTGATTTTTCAACTGATTTATATGCACTGGAGCATCTGCATGTAGTTCAAATTTGAATTATGCACATAAATGCATTGAAAACTCACTTAATGCATAAAAATGTCCAAATGAACCCCGAATAATTCCAATTCTTTTATGACACACATATAGTTGCATGTTCACTGCAGATAAAAGGTCTAGCAATTCAAACACCGTCCCTGGCCGCTGTGACCCCATTATGTAATTCAAATCAAGACGAAAAATCAAGTAGATCCCACACAGTTTATTATAAACAACCTTGTGAGATGCAGCACAAAATATCTTGGAGCATCATCGGAGTATAGTATGCATACGGCTTACGCGAGAAGGTGTGATGGCTACAGTCCATAGCCCGCTCTGAATAAGGGACTGTGTCTGATGACACTTTTTGCGCCAGCTTTTTCGCTCAAGCGAATCCAAATTTTTGGCTTCCTGAAAATATCTACCTCCCCCCTCTTACGAAAAGCCACATTTCCCCTGTTTCTGCCTTCCTTTCCAACTTGAAACCTTCACTACTTGCTCGGAGTGTGACCTCCTCGCCGGTGACCCTCCTTCACGGTGCTAGGCCTCGCCTATCCAAGGAGGTAATCCACACCCGACCCCCATCCTCCTCCTCCTTTCACATCCCACATGCCCCGACCGCCGGTGCGAGCGCAACACCTTCCCCCCAAATCACCGACCCCTCCACCAAATAAGCGTCGGCCTAAGCCATGGTGCATGCAGTATAGCCATGATCTCAAGGAGCATTTGGTAGCGGAGAAGCAAATAGCAGCCGCACGCGCGGATGAGGTCGCGATGGCTGCCATTCATGCTGACCCCCCAGATTTTGGAGGAGCACCTCACCTTCGAGGCCACCGTTGACGCCTCGCGCGCCGACGCTATGACGCGGTTGGCTGCTTTAAACGACAGTTCATGGCGTTTTGTCGAGGCCACCATCGGTGCCTTCAACGAAGACTACGAGGTGTTTTCTCAGCGTGCACGTTCTTACCTCATCTCGAGAGCTAGCAAGTTGGTGCCCGGAGCGGCTCAGACAACTCACCACTACAACAAGGGCACCCACGATGTGGAGGCCTCGCCCTCTTCCATGTCCAAGTAGCCAATCGTCATCGATATCTCCAACAATGAGGAGTAGCTTGTCTTATTAGCTCACTATAAGGACCCATGTTCAGCTTGCTAGCTAATGGCTTTCCTTAACAAATTCTAGTGAATTATGCTATCTACTTTTACCATGCAATCTTCTGTTATAGTGTATATGTTGTATATGTCGTGCAACGTGGTGTTCAGTTAACTGCTTGGTTCCATTTTGCAGATGCGATGTGCAATTCTTTAGGGTGTAATATTTCCAAGTTGTTAAGCATGCTTGGTTTGGTTAACTACCTGATCTTCTATTACGAGTATGTTATATTGTGCAATGTAGTGCACAGTTAACGTTTGGTTTACGTGTTTAGTTAACTGCTTGGTTCAATTATGCAATGCGATGTTTAATTGTTGTGGTTGCATTCTGTTATTGTATACCATGTGGGAAATAAATCAAATTTGGTTGTACTAAATACATGAGAAACAAATACAATTGCTATATTTCCAAGTTGTTAAGCATGCTTGGTTTGGTTAACTGTCTGATCTTCTATTAGGAGTACGTTACATTGTGCAATGTGGTGCTCAGTTAACGTTTGGTTCATTTGTTGTGGTGTTTAGTTAACTGCTGTTGGGGAAACTGATCCGCAAACATCTATGGGGCCGGCGGACCGAGCCCCTTTTGGTTCGGCGGGGGGGGGGGGCAGAGATCGCATGAAGAGCAGATCGAGGCGAAGCACACGAGCAGTTTACCCAGCTTCGGAGCTCTCCGGAGAGATAACACTCCTACTACTGCTTGTTTGATTATCTTGTGTTCTTGCTCCAGAGAGAGCATAGTGTTTTTCTGGGTTCCCAACCAGTCGAACCCCCTCTACGTTGCGCATGGGCCTCCTTTTATACGCTAAAGGGGTCACCGACAGGTGGCAACGCAGAGAAGGGTACAAATGTAAAAAGTGAGGTGGTTGGTACAGTTACTTGTACAGTGCATCCTACCTAACCCTGACGGCAGGGGACAAGGGCATTAAATGCCCGTCTGAGTCGCCCAAATAGTGCAGAAAAGGACCGTTAGGGGCGCCACCGTTCGCCACGATGGCGATCTTGTCAGCTTCGCATGCCACTGCGCACCACTGGCTGCACAGCCTCCCGCCACGCGCGCCTGAAGAGGCCCCCAGAGCGACACGTTGGTGGATGCGCTGGAGCGTGGGCATAGAGTGGCCGCCTGCCGCGGCAAGCGCCTTGCCGCTGCTGTTATCTTGTCGGGTCCGGAAGCTTGTCGCTCACCGGGCCTCGAGGTACCTTGGTTTGTCTTCCCGGCAAGCTCCTCTTGCCGGGGCCTTGTTGCCTTGCCGGAGCGCGTGGCGCGTCGCGGCAAGTTCCTTGGAGGGCCTTGGTTGGCCTTCCCGGCAAGCTCCTCTTGCCGGGGCCTTGTCTCCTGAGCTTAAATACTTTGTTCTTGAATGGCTCCAAGGGAACCACGGAGGATCTTGGCGTTCGCCCGGCAAGCCTTGCCGAGGGGTGCTGCAACTGCCCGTGCACAAGTTCGGGGTACTAGGGTACCCCTATTCTAGTACAACGACAGGAGCCCCCGGGCCTGGGCCAGACACGGTGCCGAGCGCTGTTGGGCCAGGCCCAAGACAGGGCACGGGCACACGCGGACTGGGCCACACCGAGTCTCGCTCCGTATCCACCGCGCTCTCCCCTAATGGCACGCGTTGAATGCGGCGTCGTGGGAGAGATCGTGGGTGGTTTTTTATTCGGAAGGGCGAAACGTCCGCCCCGTCCGTCTTTATAAGCAGAGGAAACAGGGGCAGTTCGTTCCCCCTTGCTGGTTGCTACTACTCCATCTTCACGAACCTCCGCCGCTCCCCCCCTTCTTCTCGAAGCCGAGAGAGCAGCGCTCCGCCCCCCATTGCCACCAGCATCACCAACGCCGTCGACCTCCCCCCCCACCTCCGTCATGGCTCCGAAATCCGACAAGGGAAAGGGCATGAAGTCGGCCGAGGCGCAGCGGCTCACGGCGCTGCGGAAGGAGCGGGCGATCTTCTCCCCCCAACTCGGCACGAAGGAGCTGAGGGAGTACTTCTACCTCTTTTGGGCGACAGAGATGCGGGCGCATCCGCGCACGCGGGTACTCCCGGCCGCTGCTTCGGAACTGGCTCCAAACGGGTACCCATTCTTCGCGCTGTTCTTCTATTGTGGGCTCTGCCCGCCCTTCTTGGAGTTCTTCTGCGATATCATGAACACCTACGGCCTCCGCCTCCTTGATTTCACCCCCAACGCCGTTCGGACCATGGCAGTTTTCGCACATTTGTGCGAAAACTTTGTCGGAGTCCACCCCAATGTTGCCCTTTTCTGCCACTTCTTCATGCCTCGGGTAGAGAGAGGAGAGCCGCTTGCCGGAGGGATCGCCTGGATCTCGAGATTCGGCAAGAAGGAGGCGTACTTGGAGGATGAGCTCCGCATCAAGTGGGAGGAGTGGAGAGCGGAGTGGTGCTGGATCGTCGAGGAGAATCCGCAGCCCTTCACCGGCGTGTGCCAAGCTCCAATAGTGCACGGCAATTACTGGAGCAACGTGGCCCGGGAAGACGAGAGGCTGAAGATCGCCATTACTAGGATCCTTCGCCTCAGGCTTGCCGGGCTCACTGTAGGCGCTGTAGGCGCAGATTTCCTCCGCCGCCACATCGCCCCCCTGCAGGAGAGGGGGAGGCCCGCCTGGGAATTCAAGAACTCGGCGGACATCATGAGGCTGCGGCCGGGCCTCAACTACAACTTCACCGTCTTGGAGCTGGATGCAATGCTCCTGGAGTTGTTCAAACGCGATCCCCAGCACCCATTCACGCTGGCGAGAGGCGTCGTTCCATTGTGCAATAATTCTTCGCTTGACCGGATCCGCGCCATGATGCCGTTGTGCGATTCACACGGAATTGTTCCAACTTGGCAAGAGCCTGCGGATGACGTGGTGCAAGCGTTCTTCGACAACTTGGAAGAAGTGCCGGTCCGCGCTGACGAGCAGAAGAGCCTCACCCGTGACACCACCGACGAGGAGCTGTAGCGCATCGCCACTAGGGCGGAAGAGGTTGCGGCCGCAGCTGCCGCGGGCGCGTTCGGGTTCACTTTGGAGGAGGCGGAGGCGGCAGAGGCCGCAAACCTCGCCGAGCGCGCGGAGTTCATTGGTGAGGAAGAGCCTGCCGGCTCTGAAGCTGAGCCGAGCGAGGCCGGCGAGGAAGAGCCCGAGCCTTCAGAAAGCTTGCCGCAGGTGGAGCCCCCGGCCCCGCCAAGAAGGCGTCTTCGCAGGGCCGCGGACGTAGCGGGGCAGCAGCCGGGTCAACAACCGCCGAGCCGTGCGACACGCTCTACCGCGGCAAGCAATGTTGCCACGGGAGCGCCTCACACAGCAGCGGCAACTAGAGCGGGATCTTCCCGGGCCACCGCCACCGCCCCCGCCAAGCGGGCAAGGGATCCTACTCCTCCGCCTCGCTGCACCGGAGGGGAGCCGGACTTCGATCTTTCCGCGTTCAGCTCCGACGAGGAGGAAGAGGAGTAAGTTTCTTTGATGCTCTTGTAGTTCTTCAATCTTACTGTTTTTATCTTGTATCTGACTTGCTTCAATCTGAACTCCTTTCTTTTCAGGACGCTGGCCCAGAGAGCGGCGAAGAGGGCCAAGGCCGCGGTGATTGTCATCGAAGATGACCCCACCGTGTCAGCAGGGGGTGGGTCCGAGACCACCTTGACAGACCCAGCAACCACTCCTCAAAGCAGCCCGCAGCGCAGCCCCCAGTGTAAGTTCATAGTTAGCTTTCTGCTGTCAGGTGCGCATGAGTGCTTTTTCCTTTGTTGATATCTTGCTTGTTGATTTGTGTAGGAGCAGAGCAGCCATATCAGGAGCGCCCGGAAGCTGTTCCCGAAGTGCCATCTGCTTCGACTACGCCGGCAAGGGAGGAGTCCCCGGCAAGGGAGCGCTCTCTGGCAAGGGAGAACTCTCCGGCAAGGGGTAGTTCTCCAGCAAGGGACAGCACCGTCGACCCTGCGGCGGCCGAGACCGCAACTGCAGATCTTGGCACAAGTAATTCACTTGTCCAAAAACTTTCCGTTGGGTTCTTCTTCTTCTGATTTTCTTCTCTTGGATTTTTGATTGATTTTTCTCCCTTCTTCGTTCTTCAGACCCATCTGCTGCTGAGCCAATGGACACAGAGGGCGCTGGCGAGGAAGGCGCGCATGGCAGCACTGACGACGCCACCGCCAAAGAAGAAGGGGCCGGTGCTGATGAGACCGCCGGTGAGGAGGCCGCCAAGGCTGCCGCCGCAGAAGCCGGCGAGGGGTCGGGCGATCGCACTGACGACCCTGAGGCCGCAGGAGCGCCAGGCGCTGCGTCGACCGCCGATCCCTCTGCCGCTGCTGCGGAGCCGGGCGCCGAGGAGCCCCAGCCCGGGGCCTACTTGAAGGCCGGCGATGATATCTTCATCAAGCTACCCTGGGCATCGAGCTCCAGGGCGCCGGTCGAGGGGGAAACTTTCGATGAGGAGGTGCTCGCCTCCGCTGCACTGTCGTTGGTCGACGCGCCCAGCAGCAGCAGTGGCGAGCCTGAGGAGGAGCAGCTACTACGAAAGCTGCTGTCACTCTACCGCGCACGGCAAGCCAAGCTGGCTTCCCGGGAAGCACTTGTCGCGAAGGCGGGAGTTGATATGGAGAAGCGGGCGGAGGAGCTCCGGGGCCACAATCAAGAAGCTCTCCGGTCCCTGGCACAGGAGCGAGAGCGACTCGCCGAGGAGCGCACGGCCTTCCTTCTCGAGAAGGCTGAAGCTGAGGAGGAACAAAGGCTGGCCACCGAGAAGCAGTCCGTGCGAGAAGGCGAATTGGTGCAGCGGAAGGCCAACCTCGACAACTATGAGGAGGAGCTCGCCGAGCGCAAGCAAGCACTTGGCGGGGTGCTCAAGGAAGCAAAGGACGCTGCCGCAACCGCAGAGGCCGCCAAGAAAGAGCTGGAGGAGAAGGTGGCGCAGCTGGAGGCCAACATTGGGAAGAGCGGCGAGGAGCTTGCCACGCTCAAGCGTGAGCGTGAGAAGGATGCTGCCGCCCACGGTGAGCTGCAAGGTCTTCTCGCTGAGAGGGGCAAGGAGCTCAGCGCCGCCAAGGATTCCAATGCAGACCTGGAGTTGAAGCTAGCCACGCTGACGCAGACGCTGGACGACGCCAAGGAGCGGGAGAAGACCTTGTCGGAGAAGGTCAAGGCTGACAAGGCGCTGCTGGAGAGCATCGCAGTTACCCAGAACTCATTCAGAGATACTATGGAGCACTGGACCGAGGGTCTGGTGAATATTGCCGCAGTCATCGATGAGGAGCTGGCGCAGCTGGGGATGGAGGATTTGGGTATCCCTCCGACGAGAATCTCCAACCCAGTGCCAAGCTCAGCCTGTTCTTCAAGGACGTGGCGACGGCACTCCAGCGGCTCCGGGAGAGGATCCCAAAGCAGCTGGCCGACGAGTCGCGCAGAATCTGCGCCGGGGTTCTCCAGAAGGTGCTCATGAAGGTGGCCTTCCGCAATCCAGGCCTCGGCTTCACCAACATCCTCAAGTCCTTGCCGCCAGACGCCGATCGGGACGCACTCAAGGCCCTTGTCGCACCCATTGTGGACAAGGTGAGTGAGATCAAGAGGGTTGAGGGCGACCGCGTAGACTAGGCCGCCCATTTCTTCTTTTCCCTTGTCGCTGCTAATCATGTCGTGAAAACAGTCTATTAGAGCTGCGACAAGTTATCTTGTAATATAACTTTATTTCTGTTATCCATTGCTATGTTATTTCCTCTACTAGATTCCTTCCTTTGTATGTTTTTTCCCTACGCTTCTAGGGAACTTGTCGGCGCAGGCACCCGAGCCGCGAGCGCTGAGTGCGGAACGTCAGCAGCCTGCTGGCGGCGCTGCTTCCGACAAGAAACCTTGTCGCGACTAGATGCAGCACACTTAAGTTGTTGAGCGGACTCGAAACAAAGTAAGGGCGCAACTAGCCACGAGTTGGTTCCTCCGCGCACAGGTTTTCCATACAAAGCAGGGTCGTTCGAGGAAGATAACTCAAAAATTTAAAAACTGATTGCTCAAACTTTGCCAACTTAGCTTTTCTGTCGTTTGCTTCCCGGCACGGCAAAACTTTGCTTGAACGACGCCTGGTCCATACCACAATCTTCTCCTTCCCCCCCGTCAAACTTGTGTGCGAGGGAACCTTCTTTTCCTTTGTTGAAAAAAAGAAAGAAGAGAAAATAATGATATGGAGCCCTTCGGCTCGTTATTGCTTACCGGATGTAGGTGCTGCACAAAGTGTTAGATAACGCATGCAAGAAAGAAACTAATGCATGAAATGGACAAGTTGTGCGGAGCACATGGGGTTTTATTTATGCACGGGATCTGCGCCCGGCTTTGTACAAAGGATTACATGCAACAGCGGCAAGACTTGTACAAAAGGTGGTTGCCGGAACGGGTTCCGGCAACCGCGCCCTACGGGAAAAACTTACGAAGATGTTGTATGTTCCAGGAGTTGCTCACCGGAATGCCATCTTCGGTCTCAAGGCGGACAGCGCCGGGCCTAGTGACTCGTTTCACCCGATAAGGGCCTTCCCACTTTGGTGTCAACTTGTTGGAATTCTTGGCGGACTGAACGCGCCGAAGAACAAGGTCGCCTTCCTCGAAGCTTCTCACCTTAACTTTGCGGCTATGGTAGCGGTGCAAAGCTTGCTGGTATCGAGCAGCTCGTACAGCAGCCTGAAGACGATCTTCCTCAAGGAGCAGTGCGTCGTCTTATCGCAGCTGTTCTTGCTCAAGCTCATCATAAGCGAGCACTCGAGGCGATCCGTATACGAGTTCCGTGGGGAGAACTGCCTCTGCTCCATAGACTAGAGCGAAAGGCGTCTGGCCAGTGGCTCGATTTGGCGTCGTTCTGATCGACCAAAGAACCACCGGTAGCTCCTCGATCTAGTTTCTTCCGCACTTGCGCAGCCTGTCGAAAGTTCTGGTCTTGAGCCCACGCAGCACTTCAGCATTTGCCCTCTCTGCTTGACCGTTGCTTCTTGGATGAGCAACAGAAGCGAAGCAGACCTTGGCGCCAAGGTCTTGGACGTACTGCATGAAGGTGCGGCTCGTGAATTGCGTGCCGTTGTCGGTGATGATCCTGTTAGGAATCCTGAAACGGCAAACAATTGACCTGAAGAACTTGACTGCTGACTGTGCTGTCACCTTCCTCACTGGCTGCACTTCCGGCCACTTTGTGAACTTGTCGATTGCGACGTACAAGTACTCAAAGCCCCCGACAGCTCGGGGGAAAGGGCCAAGGATATCGAGCCCCCAGACCGAAAATGGCCAGGATAAAGGGATCGTCTGGAGAGCTTGAGCTGGCTGGTGTATCTGTTTGGAGTGGAACTGGCACGCTTCACACTTGGTTACTTGTGTAGTTGCATCCTGGAGGGCTGTCGGCCAAAAGAAACCTTGCCGGAAAGCTTTGCCGGCAAGTGCTCTTGCGCCAATGTGGTGGCCACGTATGCCTCCATGTATCTCTCCCAACAGCTTTTGTCCATCTTCCCGACAAATACACTTCAATTTCACACTGTTGAGTCTTCTTCTGTACAGTATGCTATCGACAAACTGGTACATACTTGACTGCCGGGCTACTTTTTCTGCTTCTTCTTGCTCTTCGGGAAGTTCTCCTGTCTGAAGGAAATGGACAATCTGCTGTGCCCATGCTGGAGCTTGTGGCTCGACAACAAGGACTAAAGGCACATCTGCTGCTGCGGGAACATCCGCTTCTACGGCAAGGACTTGCGGCCCTGCCGGAGCGTGATGTTCCCCGGCAAGCTTGCCGGAGCAAAACTTGTCGGGAGCGTCTGCTTCAACGGAACAAACCATAAGGCTTGCCGGAGTAGACTGCCCCTCAGCATCCTTGGTGTTGATCTTGGGGACTTTCTTGGCGGCGGCTTCGGGGAGCTCTGCCGGAAAGTAGTCACCAGAAACCAACTTCCTCTTCTTGCTTTGTCCAGTTGATGGTGTTACGGATGGTTGAGTCAACTTTAGCACAAAGACCCCTGGTTCCACAGGTAACTTTAGTGCGGCGCACCTTGACAGGCCATCAGCAATGTCATTCTGAGCTCTTGGGATATGCTCCATCTGTAGGCCGTCAAAGTGCTCTTCTAGCTTCCTCACTTCATCAACATATGCTTCCATCAATGGACTCTGGTAGTTCTTGTTCACTTGGCGGACGACAAGCTGTGAGTCACCCCTGACAATGAGCTTCTTGATCCCAAGGTCTGCTGCGATTCTGAGACCGGCAAGCAATCCTTCATACTCTGCAGTATTGTTGGTTGCTTGCTCCTTGGGAAAGTGCATCTGGACTACATACTTGAGGTGCTCTCCGGTGGGCGCGACAAGCAGCACGCCCGCACCGGCGCCTTGCAGCGAGAAGGCACCATCAAAGTACATCAGCCACTCTTTGCTTGCCTCTTTGACGGGGATGCTCGTCTCTGGAATTTCTTCATCTGGTGTTGGCGTCCATTCTGCTATGAACTCTGCCAATGCTCTGCTTTGGATAGTTGAAGTGCTCTCAAACTTGAGGTCAAAGCTTGACAGTTCCAGCGCCCACTCGACAATCCTGCCTGTCGCTTCTGGATTTTGCAGTATCCTCTTCAGCGGAAAGCGAGTGACGACTCTGATCTCATGTGCTTGGAAGTAATGGCGCAGCTTTCTCGAGGCCATGAGGAGGCCGAAAAGCAACTTCTGCACACTAGAGTACCTTGATCTAGCCCCCTGTAGAAGGGAACTGACAAAGTAAACTGGACGCTGCACCATTCTCTTCTGCATCTTATCATGCTCCTGCGCAGATCCATCTCTGTCGGGACCAGAGCTTGTCGGCGAAGCCCCCTGCTTGTCGCTGGATGCATTTGTCGTGGTTGCTGGCTCATCATCTGCCTCCCTCTCCGCCACTAACGCAGCACTAACCACTTGATTGGTTGCTGCTATATACAGCAGCAACTTCTCTTGCGGCTTAGGTGCGACAAGTGTTGGAGTGGAGGACAGGTATCTCTTCAAGTCCTGTAGCGCAGCCTCCGCTTCTGGAGTCCATTTTATTGGACCTGCCTTTTTCAAAATTTTGGAAAATGGCAGGGCGCGCTCAGCAGATCTAGAGATAAACCTGCTGAGAGCAGCCACGCAACCGGCAAGCCTTCGTACATCCTTGACAAGCTTTGGTGCTTCGATCTGCTCAATGGCCTTGATCTTGTCGGGATTGGCTTCAATTCCCCGCTGAGACACGAAGAACCCGAGAAGCTTGCCGGAAGGGACTCCAAACACGCACTTCTTGGGGTTAAGCTTGAGGTTGATCTTGCGGAGATTTACAAATGTCTTGTCTAATTCTTGAATCAGGGTCGCCCTGTTCTTGGTTTTGACCACTATGTCATCCATGTAGGCTTCCACATTTCTGTGCATCTGCGGCTCAAAAGCGTGGTGGACTACCCTTGCGAATGTTGAACCAGCATTCTTCAAACTGAAAGGCATCCGTACGAAGCAGTACGTGCCACACGGGGTGATAAATGCGGCTTTCTCTTCATCCTCTTCTGCCATGAAGATCTGATGGTATCCTGAGTATGCATCAAGAAATGAAAGCAAATCACATCCGGCTGTGGAGTCAACAATCTGGTCAATGCGCGGCAAGGGAAATGGGTCTTTGGGACAAGCTTTATTAACATCAGTGAAGTCAATACAAAGCCTCCATTTCCCGTTAGCCTTGCGCACGACAACAGGATTGGCCAACCACGTGGGATGGAGCACTCCTCTTACAAGGCCTGCTGCTTCCAACTTCTTGATTTCTTCTGCGATGAATTCTTGGCGCTCCACTGCCTGTTTCCTGACTTTCTGCTTGACGGGCCGCGCATGAGGACAGATGGCAAGGTGGTGCTCAATTACTTTCCTGGGAACACCGGGGATATCAGACGGTTGCCACGCAAACACGTCGACATTCGCCCGCAGGAAAGCAACAAGCGCGCTTTCCTATTTGGGGTCAAGAGTGGCGCTGATGGTGAAGGTACCACCAGTGTCGTCCTCCTTGGCGGACACCTTCTTGGTCTCAGGTGGAGCTGCCATTGCCTTCTTACACTTGCCGGTGGAGCTCGATGGTGCGACCTCGACGGTAGCGCAGCACTCCGAAGAGGTGCGCTTGCCGGAGTGGGCATCAGAGCTCTTGCCGGACTTGGTCTTCTTCTTCCCCCGGGGAGCTTCAGCAGCAAGTGTCTTGTGTTCTGCTGCGGCTGCTGCTTCCCGGTAGATCTTGTCGGCACAGATAAGAGCATCCTTCTTGTCGCCAGGGACAGAGTTGACACTTATCGGGCCTGGCATTTTCAGTACGTTGTACGCATAGTGAGAGGCTGCCATGAACTTGGCGAGTGCCGGACGGCCAAGGATTCCATTGTAAGGTAATGGAAAGTCAGCGACATCAAACGTGATCCTCTCAGTCCTAAAGTTCAGCTCGCTGCCAAATGTTACCGGCAACGTGATCTTTCCCTTCGGCTTGCTCCTTCCCGGGTTGATTCCTTGAAATGTACCGGTCTCTTCGAGCTCGCTGTCAGGGATCTGGAGTTTCTGGAGCACTATGGAGGAGATCTGGTTCAAGACGGCCCCGCTGTCAACTAGCATCTTAGTGACCTTGAGGTTGCGGATTGTTGGTGAAACCAACATCGGCAAGCACCCGACCGCAGTTATGCGATCAGGGTGGTCCTCAATATCAAAGATGATTGGCGTGCTGGACCACTTCAGAGGCTTGCGTGACTCGACGGGTGGTTCTGCTGCATTAACTTCCCGCACCCACTGCTTGAGCTGACAGTGCGAGGTATGCAGAGAAGCACCACCGTCAACGCACAGGACCTCTGTGGCTTTCTGGAACTCCTGCTCATCAGTCTCCTCATCATCCATGTCTTCATCGTCGTCGTCATCTTCATCCTTGTCGCGGCCGCGAGGAGGTCTGTCTCCTTGCCGCTGCTTGGCCTTGCCGCGGCGTCCTCCTCGGCCGGGATGTTTCTTGCCGGATCCCCCAGCACCTTCCTGGGCCTTCTCCTTGTCGCGCCGCTCGTATTCAGCTTTCTGTTGCTCAACAAGCTGCTCGACTTTTTTGCAGCTCTGGAGATCATGGCCCTTGGTGCGGTGGATCTTGCAATACTACTTGTTGGTGCCGTCCTGCTTGTCAGCGACCGCCACCTCCGCAGCAACCTCCTTGCCGGAGTCACCAGCTTTGGCTTTCTTGGCGCCACCACCGTTGCCGGACTGCTCAACAACTAGCACCTCTTTGCCTTTCCTCTTTCTGTTGTTCCGCCGCCGGGTTTTCCTTGCCGGGGCAGCATCTTCACTGTCAGATCCTCCCGCTCCTACATTCTCTCCGGGGAGTCTCCTCCCTTCCTCAGCACGTGCACACTTGTCGGCCAGTGCATATAACTCACTGACGTCCCTGATCTTGCACATCGCCATTTCCTCCCGCATCCTGCGGTTTCGCACGTTCTGACGGAACGCGCTGATCACCGCGGCAGGGTGGACGTCTGGGATGTTGTGCTGCACATTGCTGAATCTCTGAAGGTACTTGCGCAGGGGCTCTCCTTCCTTCTGAGCGAGCAGATGAAGATCACTCTCCTGGCCATGAGGCTTGTGTCCGCCTGTGAAGGCGCCGACAAACTGATGGCACAGATCAGCCCAAGAGGATATGGAGTTGTCCGGCAAGTGCATGAGCCAGGATCTGACGTTGGGCCTGAGCACCAGCGGGAAGTAGTTGGCAAGGATCTTGTCATCCCGTCCCCCGGCAGCCCGCACCGCAATGGTGTAGATGCTGAGGAACTCCGACGGATGCGTCTTGCAGTCGTACTTCTCCGGTACGTCTGGCTTGAAGTTCTTCGTGTTGGGCCACTGGACTTGCCGCAGCTCACGAGTGAACGCAGGGCAACCTACCGCGTACGGCAGATCGCCTGGTTCCCCTGGCGCATGCATGTCAACAGAGGGCCCAACGCGCTTGTCGGATTGACGTCGCGCTTCTCTTCGACGCTCGATGCGAGTTCGAGCGTCTTCTTGTTGCCGATCATGGAGAACTTGGCGCTGATCGCGACGAGCTCGTGGATCCGACGATGCGGTGGAGTCGCTGTCGAGGTGGATTCGGCGAGTCGGTGATCTTGGCCTTCGGGGTGGTGATTGCATGGTAGTTGCACCTCCACCCGTTTCGTCGCCACCGGCTCGCGCCCGGCAACCCTGCCGCGGCGGCAACGCGCTCGGCCGCCGTGGAGTGTCGCCGTTGGCGTAGCCGATGAGACTCTGAATGGTGGCCCTCCATTCGTCGATCTTGTCCGACGTCGGAGGGTAATCTAGGAGCAGTTGAGCTCGCGCCAAAGCTTCTGCTGGAGTGGTGGGTGGCAGTGGCGGATGGCGCGAGGAGCGGGACGTGCTCGGACTTCTAAAGATGTTAGAAGGAGCAGTATCCTGTCCAGGCGACCGTGCCCCGCTCGTGCCAGCATGCTGGCGTGCATGCTAGTCTTGAGCGCCCCGAGATCCACCAGCTTGGTCTTGGCCTATCATGCGTATGGCACTGCAAGTGCCATGACGCTGTTGGTCTTGCGCCTCCTGAGAGTGGCGCGGAACATGTATAGTCGCCGAGGTTTGTGTAGCCTTGTCCTTGGACCTGGCAGCATCATAAGCTTCCTCGTCGACGTCCATTCTTCCGCCGGCGTCCATCCCACCACCCGTTGGCTCCAACGGTGGCGGAAGTGACATGGACGGAGCGGCTGCCGCCGAAGTCTTCTTCTTCGGTGGCATGTTGATGAAGGGAATGAAGATCTAGCTCGTGTGAACGCCAGATCAGGTTCACACAATCTCGACGCCCCCCTACCTGGCGCGCCAAAGATGTCGGGGAAACTGATCCGCGAACATCTATGGGGCCGGCGGACCGAGCCCCTTTCGGTTCGGCGGGGGGCGGAGATCGCACGAAGAGCAGATCGAGGCAAAGCACACGAGCAGTTTACCCAGCTTCGGAGCTCTCCGAAGAGATAACACTCCTACTGCTGCTTGTTTGATTATCTTGTGTTCTTGCTCTAGAGCGAGAGCGTAGTGTTTTTCTGGGTTCCCAACCAGTCGAACCCCCTCTACGTTGCGCATGGGCCTCCATTTATACGCTAAAGGGGTCACCGACAGGTGGCAACATAGAGAAGGGTACAAATGTAAAAAGTGAGGTGGTTGGTAGAGTTACATGTACAGTGCACCCTACCTAACCCTGACGGCAGGGGACAAGGGCATTAAATGCCCGTCTGAGTCGCCCAAACAGTGCAGAAAAGGACCGTTAGGGGCGCCACCATTCGCCACGATGGCGATCTTGTCAGCTTTGCATGCCACTGCGCACCGCTGGATGCACAGCCTCCCGCCACGCGCGCCTGAAGAGGCCCCCAGAGCGACACGTTGGTGGATGCGCTGGAGGGTGGGCACAGAGTGGCCGCCTGCCACGGCAAGCGCCGTGCCGCTGCTGTTATCTTGTCGGGTCCGAAAGCTTGTCGCTCACCGGGCCTCGAGGTACCTTGGTTGGTCTTCCCGGCAAGCTCCTCTTGCCGGGGCCTTGTTGCCTTGCCGGAGTGCATGGCGCGTCGCGGCAAGTTCCTTGGAGTGCCTTGGTTGGCCTTCCCGGCAAGCTCCTCTTGCCGGGGCCTTGTCTCCTGAGCTTAAATACTTTGTTCTTGAATGGCTCCAAGGGAACCACGGAGGATCTTGGCGTTCGCCCGGCAAGCCTTGCCGCGGGGTGCTGCAACTGCATGTGCACAAGTTCGGGGTACTAGGGTACCCCTATTCTAGTACACCGACAACTGCTTGGTTCAATTTTGCAGTGCGATGTTCAATTGTTGTGGCTGCATTCTGTTATTGTATACAATGTGAGGAATAAATTGAATTTGGCTGCACTTAATACACGAGAAACATATACAAGTGCTATATTTCCTAGTTCTTAATCATGCTTGGTTTGGATAAATGGGTTTTCCATGTGGCTTGAATTAATCTGATGAATCTGCAATGTGCTTATTTATCATCAACATATTTTACTGATAGGATGCGAACACTTAACCTGATGACTAACTACCTTATATGTGTTGCAGGGAAACAATGGGAAGCACTGAGGTTTACAAGATGGTACTAACTATTAGACCTTGCCTTTTTTATTCCTTTGCCCAATTTCCAATATAGAGAAGATATTTATGCACATCCTTATTTTCAGGGTTCACTGATGATTACCTCTCAAACCACCTTTGTGGTCAGGAGGCGAGGAAAGTTTTCATACAACATCCATGGTTCAATATTGAAGTGTTCCTGAAGAGGTTGAAGGATGAACGGTCAATTATCCAAAGGCAATGGCCTAAAGTTGCAAAGACCTTCAACATGAATGAAGGCTCAACATTCGCCTTCCGCTTCAGCAGTTTTCCAGATGATATGCATCTCTCTATGTACCGTCTATGATGCTAATTTCGAAAGGTTCTAGATGTTGCATGTGAAACTTGCTGCTGGTGCAGTCGTGTAATGGGGTAGCTGAGTGCTAAAGCTATATCATGTTGTACTATGATGTATTTCAATTATGAAATCCTGATTCATTAATATGGAAATGGAATATATTATGTGCTTAATATGAATGTCAATTAGATTAGTAAATGGATTATTAATAATTGGCCAATTATGCCGCTAATTGGCCAATTATGCCGCTAATTGGCCAATTAACTTGCTAATTGGGTTTTCCTATTGCGAACGGTTATTAAGAAAACACCATGGGCAATGACCTCAGGCAACGCACATAGTTTCTAGGAATAAACCATGTTGGATCAATGAATAATCACACATGACATTCTCCTGAAAACTGTTTGCGTTACGCCACCTTGCGCAAACATTTTCCTTGGAGTGACTGCGTGGGATGTATATACGAACGAAAACGTTTAGCTGTGACTGACTGTGTGGGATGTACTTACGACCAGAAATGATTTCGTATGTATAATTGTATTTTTTAACACTAATGTATTTATTTTTGTATTTGAGTGCTCGCCGGTCGCACACGACCACATTTTGCTGAGCGTGTATGCTAGGAGGGCATATCCCCGACGGTTTCTGGGTCATGTGGGAAGGACCCCCTATCGCCCACACTCACTAGGTGATGGTTCTGAGCACCATCGTGGAAAGGGGTGAAAAACCATTTGTATAGCACCGACGTGTACCAGTGTGGATCCATTACTTGAGCACTTTATGCCTAACTTAATGGCTTTAAAGAAAGCGCTGCCAGGGAGACCACCCGGAGGTTTTAGAGAGTCATTTATTTCTGTTGAGTGCTTTTATAAAGTTTAAAAACAAAAAAATATAGAGGGGAACTTAAAAACTTTTTCACAAAAGAGAAGCGATTGGAAGTTATGCATTTGAGAAGTGAGGGTCGACCTTGAACACTTGTGCTCATGCTCATGGAAACAATGTAGAATTTTTCATGAAGATTCTCACAAAAATAATTAGCCCCTTGTACAATTCCATTGTATTATAAAAATAATGTGCCAATATTTGCCTTTAGGATGATCAGATTGCGTTGGTTTGTGCGGTGCAAAACAGAAACTATGGTTGTAGTGCGTGATTTTACATTTTTTACTGGAATGTCAAACGGTTCTTAAACTCTTTGCACTGTCTTTATATACAATTTGATTATGTTTCCTAATTTTTTCAGAAGTTTTGGAGTACCAGAAGTATGGTGAATGTTCAGATTACTACAGACTATCCTGTATAAGACAAATTTTGTTTTTTGATGCATTGTATGCTTGTTTTGATGAAACTATCAATTTCTATCAGTGGATTAAGCCATAAAAAAATTATATTACAGTAGCTACAATGCAAAAACAAAATATTAAATGGTTTGCAACAATACTTAGAGTAGTAATTTGCTTTATTATGCTAACAGATCTTACCGAGCTTTCTGTTGAGTTTTGTGTGGATGAAGTGATCAAAGATCGACGAGGTTTCGATACGAGGAGAAGGAGGAGAGTCAAGAGCTCATGCTTGGGGATGCCCAAGGCACCCCAAGTAAATATTCAAGGATACTCAAGCATCTAAGCTTGGGGATGCCCCGGAAGGCATCCCATCTTTCGTCAGCAAGTATCGGTATGTTTTTGGATTCGTTTCGTTCATGTGATATGTGCAAATCTTGGAGCGTCTTTTGCATTTAGTTTTCACTTTTATTTCATACACCATGCTGGTATGAGATAGTCCATGGTTGATTTATAGAATTCTCATTGCACTTCACTTATATTTTTTGAGTGTGGCTTTATAGAATGCTTCATGTGCTTCACTTATATCTTTTGAAGTTTGGGTTGCATGTTTCTCTTCACATAGAAAACTGTTATTTGAAGAATACTCTTTCACTTCACTTATATTTGTTAGAGCATAGTCTTTTGTAGAAAGAATTAAACTCTCATGCTCAGTGGCAGAGGGACCGCCCAGCGACCCTGGGCAGTTGCCCAGGCTCGCTTGTCCTGGACAGTAGCGATCGATCCAAATTCTAAAGGGCAAAAAAATGGGCCTTCGATTCTCACAGCGGACCAATACAACAGTCTATAGCCCAAGCCGATACAAAAGACACGCGAGCGAGCCTGGGATCGATCGCTCGACGAACTCCACGTCTCTTCTTTTTCTCACAGGCGGCGAGCACATGCACTTGGACTGGCGGCTGGTGTCGGTGTCAAAACCGTCGAATCTCGGGTAGGGGGTCCCGAACTGTGCGTCTAAGGCTAATGGTAACAGGAAGCGGGGGACACAATGTTTACCCAGGTTCGGGCCCTCTCTATGGAGGTAATACCCTACTTCCTGCTTGAATTATCTTGATGATATGAGTATTACAAGAGTTGATCTACCACGAGATCCTAGAGGCTAAACCCTAGAAGCTAGCCTATGATTATGATTGTTCTTGTCATACGGACTAAACCCTCCGATTTATATAGACACCGGAGGGGGCTAGGGTTACACAGAGTCGGTTAGAGAGCAGGAAATCTACTTATCCGGATTGCCAAGCTTGCCTTCCACGCAAAGGAGAGTCCCACCCAGACAAGGGACAAAGTCTTCAATCTTGTATCTTAATAGTCCAACAGTCCGGCACAAGTACATAGTCTAGCTGTCCGAGGACCCCCTTATCCAGGACTCCCTCAGTAGCCCCTGAACTAGGCTTCAATGACGATGGGTCTGGCGCGCAGATTGTCTTCGGCCTTGCAAGGAGGGTTCCTTCTCCGAATACTCCATAGAAGATCTTGAACACAAGGAGCGTGTCCGGCTCTGCAAAAAAAATTCCACATACCACCGTAGAGAGCACAATATTCCACAAATCTAATATGCTGACAACTTTTAATAGCGCGACTTCCTGCCATGGCCCAGTCATTATACAGACCAATTTTCCCAGCCTGCTACTGCACATATTACGAGGCGGTTTTATTGGCATGTCTTGTCGAAGCAGAGATCGTATCCCCTTATCACGGGATTCTCATCAATACGGGTGTGGGTAACCCAACCGGCCATCAACGCGGCTCTTGGGGAATAAGCGAGTTTACGAGGAAAGTGTGGAGGCGCACAGTTTCTACTGCCTTTATAAAGAGATAAGGATTCCCCTTTTTCACCCATGCCTTCTCCTTCCTCTGCTCATCCATTCTCTCTCTCTTGAGCTCCAGCGCCCAAGCGTTCGTCTTCTCCGCCCACAAAGGCCCTCCGAAAATGTCCAGATCCGAAGCAGGAGGCAAGTGGATGGCCTCAACCATCCGGGAGAAGGATATCAAAAAGCTTCGGGAGGCCGGGTATCTGGCCAAGAAAATTAGCCATCACCTCCCGACGGCGGGACAGATCGTCCCTTCCCCGGAACCCCACGAGAGGGTTGTATTCCTCCCTCAATTTGTCCACGGGCTGGGGTTTCCTCTCCACCCATTCGTTCGCGGCATCATGTATTACTATGGGATCGATTTTCATGATCTATCCCCTAATTCCTTCTTCAATATCTGGACATTCATCGTCATGTGCGAGGCCTTTCTCCGCATCTCGCCACAGTTCGGCTTATGGCTGAAGATTTTTACTGTGAAGCCCAAGGTGGTGAGCGGTGAGCATGCTGAGTGCGGAGGGGCCATGGTGAGCAAGATGCCCAACATCACATGGCCATCAGGTACTTTCAACGATTCGGTCAAAGGATGGCAACAGCAGTGGTTCTAAGTCACTGAGCCGCGCGACACGAAATGGGCCGCAGTTCCCGAATTCTTATCCGGAGCTCATCTGTGCCTTACGTCCTAGCCCAAGAAGGGCCTGGACTGGTATGCGCCGGCTTGATGAGTTGTCAGTGCTCCAGACGCGCGTCAAGGGTACGAAAGACAAGAATATCAAACTTGTCAACGTAGTCCAGGTGATGTTAGTTTGCCGGATTCTCCCTTGCCAAGTGATACGTCTCCAATGTATCTATATTTTTTATTGTTCCATGCTATTTTATTATCTGTTTTGAATGATTATGGGCTTTATTATACACTTTTATATTACTTTTGGGACTAACCTATTAACCGGAGGCCCAGCCCATATTGCTATTTTATTGCCTGTTTCAGTATTTCCAAGAAAAGGAATATCAAGATAGATCGGGAGTTCCGCCGCCGCAAGCCTATGTAGCCACCAAAAACCTCTCGGGAGCCCGTGCCAGCACCCTGCTAGAGGGGGACCCATCACCGGTGGCCATCTTCATCATCCCGGCACTCTCCATGACGAGGAGGGAGTAGTTCACCCTCGGGGCTGAGGGTATGTACTAGTAGCTATGTGTTTGATCTCTCTCTCTCTCTCGTGTTCTCTCTATGGCACGATCTTGATGTATCGCGAGCTTTGCTATTATAGTTGGATCTTATGATGTTTCTCCCCCTCTACTCTCTTGTGATGAATTGAGTTTTCCTCTTGAAGTTATCTTATCGGATTGAGTCTTTAATGATTTGAGAACACTTGATGTATGTCTTGCCGTGTTTATCTGTGGTGACATTGGGATATCACGTGCCACTTGATGTATGTTTTGGTGATCAACTTGCGGGTTCCGCCCATGAACCTATGCATAGCGGTTGGCACACGTTTTCGTCTTGACTCTCCGGTGAAAACTTTGGGGCACTCTTTGAAGTACTTTGTGTTGGTTGAATAGATGAATCTGAGATTGTGTGATGCATATCGTATAATCATGCCCACGGATACTTGAGGTGACAATGGAGTATCTAGGTGACATTAAGGTTTTGGTTGATTTGTGTCTTAAGGTGTTATTCTAGTATGAAATGTAGAATAGATTGATCTGAAAGAATAACTTTGAGGTGGTTTCGTACCCTACCATAATCTCTTCGTTTGTTCTCTGCTATTAGTGGCATCGGAGTGACTCTTTGTTGCATGTTGAGGGATTGTTCTATGATCTACCTATGTTATTATTGTTGAGAGAACTTGCACTAGTGAAAGTATGAACCCTAGGGCTTGTTTCCTACCATTGCAATACCGTTTACGCTCACTTTTATCATTAGTTACCTTGCTATTTTATAATTTCAGATTACAAATACCTTTATCTACCATCCATATTGCACTTGTATCACCATCTCTTCGATGAACTAGTGCACCTATACAATTTGCCATTGTACTGGGTGTGTTGGGAACACAAGAGACTCTTTGTTATTTGGTTGCAGGGTTGCTTGAGAGAGACCATCTTCATCCTACACCTCCCACGGATTGATAAACCTTAGGTCATCCACTTGAGGGAAATTTGCTACTGTCCTACAAACCTCTTCACTTGGAGGCCCAACAACATCTACAAGAAGAAGGTTGTGTAGTAGACATCACCAACAAAGGCCCTGCAATTTATGGGAATTCGACCCGGCCAAGCACCAGACCCTGCTAGAGTTCTTCGACTCATTGCACGAAGACATCCGGAAGGTGCTCTTTAAGTCCGGCAAATCATGGCCGGACCCAGCCGAGAACCGCGGGTATCAACTGTCCCGCCCTGCAAGTTCGGTAAGTCATTGTACGTTGGGAAGTCATACGTTTTATTCGCATAATCCAAGGGAAATGCTTAATGTGTTTTCCACAACTCTCCTAGGGTTGGACGAAGAAGGCGGGGCGGATCTACTATCTGGCCCCACTGCCAAAAGAACCAGCCGGCCCACTTATGACGAAGATGCTGTTCCCGACGCCTTATAAGGCGCCGAGGAAGAAAGCCGAGAAGGAGGCCAAATAGACCAGGGGCATTCTTCGTCGCTGCGGCACTTCGGACACAATATCCGAAGACTCCAATGCCCGCTCTTCCTCCGAAGAGGAGGAGGAAGAGGAGGAAAAACAATCCCCCCCAGCGAGGAGAAGAAAGAAAAGGCCGGCCTCCACACACTTGGAGGCCGAGTAGCCTAAGAAGGGAAAAACTCCCCTTCCGGAGGAGTCCGCCACCGCTACCAACAGCAGCCCGGAGTGGGATCCCAAGGTCCAGCCCCTAGTAAACTCGTGAGTATAGGAAATCCGAACACGTTTGCGCATCCAGATTCACTATTGCATGATGTTCTAATCATTAAGCCACACTTTTTTGCAGTCCGGCGAGGTCCTGCACCGAACAATCCTCCTCGGAGGATTTACTGGGCTCAGATGCTATGGACAGCGGGACACCCCCGAAGGCCCCTTCCCCAAAACGCGTGAACGACACCGAGGTATCGTCCCAGAGGGACCCAGGACAAGGAGGGGGGGGAGATCGTCAAGGCGGCACCAGGAGGTCAAACTTCAGGGGCCGGGCACACGGGAGAAAAGGCTCCCATGGTCGTCAACAGCGGGGGCTATCCCGAGTTCGGCCCCCAGCCGGACACAATTCCGGAGAACAGTACGGCTCCAGAAATAGGTAGGCGGCCTCCCTTGGCTTGAGGGGGTGCACCTGTTCCACTGGCAACCTTTGTCCAACCAGAGGTGCCGGATTCTTTATCGGCGGTGCTAAAGAGCGCCTCCATCGTTGAAGAACACCGTTCCCTTATGGGTGCGGTGATTGAGAAGATTCAGTCCACTGAGAGTGGGCTGAATGAAGCCTGCATTAGTCTTATAGCGGGCTTTGAGGTGAGGTTTCGAAGAGTGTTATAGTATAGGTAGTAGCCCCTGATACACTGTTCGGCGAAAGAAAGAACCGGACAGAGGATCAAATATATGTTCGCAGGAGACTCACCTTATGGCCTCTCTTGTTTTTTATAAGCAGTCGTCTGTAGTGACTGTCGCCTCTCATACTATGGAAGTCTTCGGACTGAAGAAGAGTCTGGAGCAGGCCGAAGAAGAACTCGGCCGAGTGAAGAAGCAGTTGGAGGATCACCAAGGTATGCAGAAACCTTCTTCGCATTTAGCGCGAATGAATAATTTAGTATCACAAAAATATGTTCATGGTGTGCTCTAGGGGTGATGACCGAAGTCGAGGCTCTTAAGAAGGTTGTGGCAGAGGCCGAGGAAAAGGCAGCCGCAGAGCAGGCTCTTCGCGAAAAGCACGAGGCCAGGGTTATTGAAGCTGAGCAAGAGCTCCAAGAGGCCGTGAAGAAATGCGAGACCTTGGAGCAGAGTGTAACGGAGAAAGAATCCGAACTCACCAAGGCTCATCAAGCCACACGCGATGCCCGGGGGAAGCCCAAGTCGCCCTGCAGGAAATCCAAGAGGGAAGGAAGATCGCGGCGGTTAAGCCTTTTTCTATGCAAAACAATTGTTTGAGGAGAAAATCACGTTGTTAACTTGAATTCGGAGTTCTCCAGGGGTATTTGCAGAGCTGCCACGCAACATATCTGATGTCGCACAATTCTATCAAGCCAAATTAAGGAGCACTTCAGAGAAGCTCTTCTGGTCGCAGTATCTAGTGCCGGAGTATCCAGTGCCCTTTGCCGATCAACTGAAGCAGCTAATCGAATTGCATAAGGCGGCCGAACTAGCCATGAAGGATTTAATTATCCGGCTATGGCATGCCGAGCCGATTCCCAGCAGTTACTTCGGGCTCGTAAAGCGGCTTGTGAGTACCTGCCCTCGACTTGAAGTCATCAAGCGGTCGGTCAGTATGGAAGGTGCACGAATGGCCTTCGCCCACGTGAAGGTGCACTAGGTGAAGATGGATGCTGAAAAGCTGATGACCGAAGGACCGCCGAAGGGGAAGGAGCACCGCAAGCCCGAGTCATATTTTATGATAGTGCCTAAAAGGATCCCGCCTTGTGGCGGAGCAATGCGCCAAGGACATTATATTCCCATGAATACATTCATGTTAATCCTATGTAATGTTAAACAAGGTAACTTCTATTATTTATTGCCTGTTATTTGAAAAAAATTCCTCCTGTGCGGCTGTTTTATATGTTAATCTTGAGAGTTGGCCAGTCGTCGGCTTCTACCCCCACGTAGGAAGTACGGGGGTGTTCGGGATAAATCTGAGCAATCTTTACCCCAATTTTGGGTCCTTGAAGGAGGTGTTCAGCGCAACGAACCAGGCAATCAGACTATAAGGCTTTACAACTCTCACTTAGCCATAGGAGTTTGACAAAGGAAAGATAGGCGCGACCCCTGGTGTTCGGAAGACCGCACTAGGGGCTCTATAAGCACCTGATCGAAAGAAAAGCCGATCCCTCGCATGCTGCATTAGTTATTGCATAATGAAATCCTTAAAGATTTTGCAACCTCCCGAACAGCTGACCAGCTCTCGTCGTATCATGACAGTTAGTTTTCGGCTTTATCTACTGAGGCGCTCGTCCGGAAGAACTGGGACGCAATCGCAGTAGTTCTCCCTTTACTAGCCAATATAGGGGAACATAGGGTAGAAAGCACAGGAGCCAAGCAACCCAACTATTGACCCAAGACATGATTCGGAGTCGATGCATATAATGCTATAAGTTTGGGGTGCCGAATGACCGTCAGGGTGTTCGGACTTTATTGTCGTATTATGGGTACAACGAGGCCCCTGGCATATTAAGCCATATCGTAGCATACGGATGCCATTTGAAAAATGATATCAATAAGAAAGAGCAGCAAGTAAGCGTCATATAAAGCCAAATATAGCAATACAATAATACGTCGATGCGTACGAGTAAAAATAGTGTGATAAAAAGAAATATGACTTCAGAACCTGCTGTGACCGGGGGAGGGAAGCCGTGTGCGGATCCGGGTAATCATCGGATGATCGTCAAGGGGAATATCTAATGATTCCCGTATGCAATCGAGCTATTTCCTTCCTGGGTATGTTCGTCCCCTCGTAGGTCTGGTCGCCATGTCACTAGTGATGGCCTACACAAAAGTGGACCTGCAAAGAAAGTGCAAAAATATGTTTGTGTTCCACAGAGCGGTCAAACCGTATTCTGTGCTCTAGCCTGGCATTGTCTCCGCCTAACGCCCGAGTGATTAACTAAGCTCTTGATGAGCTGGGTTATCCTGCTGCGTAGTAGTTCGGACTCTTTCGACTGTGCCCAGGAGGCTGGCTGTCGAATGAAGGTTCGATTGAAAAATGCCAGCCTGCACTGCTACTGCTAAGCCGGCGGTGTACTCTTTAGTACGGGGGGAGCGTTTGCCCTTAACTGTATGACGCCGCGTGGACCAGGCATTTTGAGCTTAAGATAAGCATAATGTGGTACCGCATTGAATTGACAAAACGCGGTTCATCCGAGCAGTGCATGATGGCTGCTGCGAAAAGGGGCGATGTTAAATACTAACTCTTCGTCATTATAGTTGTTCGGGTGTCCGAAGACTACTTCCAGAGTGATGGAGCCTGTACAACGGGCCTCCACACCTGGTATCACAGCTTCAAATGTGGTTTTAGTGGGTTTGATCTTTGAAAGATCGATGCCCATCTTACGCACTGTATCCTGGTAAAGTAGGTTCAGGATGCTGCCTCCGTCCATAAGGACTCGTGTGAGGTGGAATCCGTCAATTATTGGGTCGAGGACTAATGCGGCTGAGTTGTCCTGACAAATATTGTCCGGGCAATCCTTACGATCGAAGATGATTGGGTCGGACAACCATATGTTATATTTTGGGGCGACTGGCTCCGCTGCGTCGGCATCCCTAAGTGTGTGCCTCCGTTCCCGTTTGGGAATATGGGTAGTGTTTATCATATTCACCGTTTTCGGCACCTGACCTACCGGCTTGTTTGAAGATCCAGCATTCTCTGTTGGTATGATTGGCTAGTGTTCCTGGGGTGCCTTGAATTTGGCATGAACGGTCGAGTATACGGTCCGGACTGGACGTGCCCGGACTGTTTCTTTTGAATTGTTTCTTCCTTTGATCGGTATTAGAGCCGCTGAATCCAGCATTGACGGTCGTGTGTTCGGCTCTGTCGCCATTATTTCGACGCTTGTGTTTGCTGCGTCTGGGCTTGCCATTGTTATCTCCTTGTTCAGAAGTTCCAGGCTTGCTTGATTTGCTGTTGCTACATTCTAGCCAGCTATCCTCGCCCGCACAAAAGTGGGTCATGAGTGTCGTGAGGGCTGCCATGGACTCCGGCTTCTCTTGGCCGAGGTGTCGGGCAAGCCACTCGTCACGGATGTTGTGCTTAAAGGCGGCTAGGGCATCGGCATCCGGACAGTCGACAATTTGGTTCTTTTTAGTTAGGAACCGAGTCCAGAATTTCATGCCTGACTCTCCGGGGTGTTGGGTTATGTCACTTAGATCATCAGCATCTCGTGGTCGCACATAAGTGCCCTGGAAGTTATCCAGGAATGCATCTTCCAG
The DNA here is from genome assembly GCF_002162155.2 of Triticum dicoccoides. Lineage (NCBI taxonomy): Eukaryota > Viridiplantae > Streptophyta > Magnoliopsida > Poales > Poaceae > Triticum > Triticum dicoccoides. The sequence continues at coordinate 729,157,025 of NC_041393.1, read as the reverse complement.
GTTCTCCCCACTTCCAATGGAGTTTGCCGGCAAACTATTCAGCCAATGCTGAGCCGGTCCCTTGAGTTTTAGTGGGAGGTACTTGATGGCATGTAGATCATCGCCACGGGCCATGTGGATGTGGAGAAGGAAATCTTCTATCCATACCGCGGGGTCTGTAGTCCCATCGTAGGGCTCGTTCACGGGCTTAAACCCTTCTGGGAATTCATGCTGAATTACTTCGTTAGTGAAGCATAGGGGGTGTGCGGCACCTCTATGCCGGGCTATATCACCATGAAGTTCAAATGAGTCTGGTCTGTTGTATTCTGCCCGGCCTGATTTATATTGAGTATATCTGGCATGGAGGTCATCATCACGCGTTGGGGCGCGCCCCCGCAATCCGTAGATCGATCTTGACGGTCCTGCTTTGTTTTACAATTCATCTCGCAGGTCATGCGTGTAGCCTCGGGCCTTCGTGTTTTTATTTGTTTGGCGAGAGGGTGCGGGCTGGTGTTCGGGCTGATACGCGGCTTTGTCTCGTCCACGAGGTGGCCGGTCCGGCGCATCCTGTGCTTGTAGTGTAGGCTCGAGGGGCTCCTTCTCGAATTGAGGTAACAACCTACGCTTTGGGTAACTTTTGGTTAGGCGCTCGAGTCCATATTCCTCGGCTGCCAGGACCTCGGTCCATCTATCAGTTAGCAGACTGTGATCAGCTTGAAGCTGCTGCTGCTTTTTTTTCAGGATTTTTGCAGTGGCTATAAGCCGGCGCTTGAAGCTCTCCTGCTGGACGGGATCCTCAGGCACGATAAATTCTTCGTCGCTGAGGCTCACCTCGTCTTTGGAGAGAGGCAGGTAATTGTCATTCTCCGAATCTCCATCCATTGCCTGTTCATTGGTGCTAGCTTGCCCATCCTCCCATCCGGCTTGCTCGATGCTTGGCTGGGCAGGATTGTTTTCGTCTTCGGCATCATCTGGAGTGCTATTATCTCTTGTGCCGGTATCACTATTTTTGCTATGGCGTGGCTTAGAGCGGCGCCGATGACGCCGGCACTTAGATTGCTTCTCAAGGGGATTGTCCACCATTGCCTCATCGCCATTGATTTCTTTGGGTGTGTCCACAATGTATATATCATATGATGAGGTGGCTATCTGGTGCCTTGTGGGTGGTGGTTCCTGTTCTTCTCCGGCATCGTCGTCCATACCGTCGATGTCTTCGGAGTCGAAATCAAGCATGTCGGTTAAGACGTCGACAGTGGCTATTAAGTAGGTGGTGGGTGGGGAACGAATTTCTTCGTCGTTCGCTTCCCACTCAAGCCGAACATAGTTAGGCCAGGAGTCTCCTGACAGGTAGAGAGATTTCAATGAATTTAGCACGTTGCCCAAGGGCGAGTGCTGAAAGATATCCGCGGAGGTAAACTCCATGATCGGTGCCCAATCAGGTTCGATAGGCACGAACACACGCGGTTCGGAGCCTATGGCCGGAGACGAGTCCGGAGGTTCGTTGACACAGACCTCGTTGGAAGTGAGACCCGTGTTCGGCTCTATCGCCGTTGAGTGTGCGGCAACCATGGCGGGGTCCATCCACCCATCCTCGGACGGCACGGTCTGCTCCGGATTTAGGGCCGGGGCAGCTGCAAGTGTGATCTCCTGAACACCGTCCGATGGCAGAATTAAGTCAAGCTCATCATGACTGTTCGGCGCACCTGTCACGGGCTCGAATCCATCGAAGATCAAGTCTCCGCGGATGTCGACGGTGTAGTTCAAGCTTCCAAACCTGACCTGATGGCCAGCGGCGTAGCTATCGATCTACTCTAGATGGCCAAGCGAGTTGGCCCACAGTGCGAAGCCGCCGAATATGAAGATCTGTCCGAGGAGGAAAACCTCACCCTGGATCGCATCGTTGTACATGATTGAAGGAGCCATCAAGCCTTACCGTGACGATATAGTGGAACTCTCAATGAAAGCACCAATGTCGGTGTCAAAACCGACGGATCTCGGGTAGGGGGTCCCGAACTATGCGTATATGGCTAATGGTAACAGGAGGCGGGGGACACAATGTTTACCCAGGTTTGGGCCCTCTCTATGGAGGTAATACCCTACTTCCTCCTTGATTGATCTTGATGATATGAGTATTACAAGAGTTGATCTACCACGAGATCGTGGAGGCTAAACCCTAGAAGCTAGCCTATGATTATGATTGTTCTTGTCCTACGGACTAAACCCTTCGGTTTATATAGACACCGAAGGGGGCTAGGGTTACACAGAGTCAATTACAGGGAAGGAAATCTACATATCCGGATTGCCAAGCTTGCCTTCCATGCAAAGGAGAGTCCCACCCGGACATGGGACGAAGTCTTCAATCTTGTATCTTCATAGTCCAACATTCCGGCACAAGTACATAGCCCGGCTGTCTGATGACCCCCTTATCCAGGACTCCCTCAGCTGGCGCTACAGCCCTAGATGGCTAGACGCATGTCCGGCGGCGAGCGGACGCGACGCTCCCAGGCAGTGTACTGGTCCGGACATCCGGTCGTCCCTCAACCCCCTCCTTCTTCTCATTCGCTCCGGCTTTGTTCGGTAAAAATCCTCCATTAGAATTAGGGCTAGACGGCTAGGGATTCTCATCACTGAATTGTTCGTTGGTTCTTGCAGAATTAATTGGAAGAAGAGCTTCTTGTGCCAGCTCACATTACTGAACATCTTGAAGTAGAGCTGTAGAAGGGAAGGTAAAATGGATTACAGATTACGCTGTGCTTATTTTTAGGTCAGGACCTCCTAACGTTTTGATCTTCATGTGATTTTCCTCAACATACCATGTATAAGTATTTATTTTCAAGTCAATTAATATGTAGTAGGACTAACTAACTAGGGACTATTTTAAAGTAGTTCTGTACTATGAACATGTCACTTGTTGTAGCTTATTTTCTTATTTACTTGTTTAACAACTAACCTCAAACTTTATCATTAAATTTCAGAAATGAGGAGGTTCTTGATTGATAGAGCAAGCACTGGAAACGTGAATGGTGTGCAATCGGAAATAGAAGTCGAGGCACAACCACCTCCTAACATTGCCAATGAATTTAATCCAAATGATATTGAGCGTGATCCAGGAAAGCGGAAACAAATTTCTGAGTATCCTCCTAATAATCAAGATCAAGTGAGAAGAGCATATGTATTTGCCGGTGTACAAAAGTAGGGGCTCTGCTTTTGACCCCTTTACTTGTGCACGGGCAGTCAGAGCCACCCACGATAGCCACGCATAACAGGGCAGGAAAGGGAAGCCGGAGAGAAGCCGAAGGCACAAGACAAACAAGGCAACATTGAGGACCAAGGCCACAAAGTGCAGATGGGCGAAGTAGGTTTCCCTGGCAAAACCCTTGCCGGGGGCAGCCTCCGCAGCCTCGGCAAGCCCCTTTCCGGGGCAGCTCACCCGCACCAGTGGAGCGGGCCACCCTCGAGCCACGGTCTCCAACAGCCATGTTGGACCAGGGCTCGGGAGGCACCTCCATGGTGACATGCAGATCTTTGTGAATACATAGAATGCTCAAGCTCAGATGAGGATTGGAAAGCAACAATCCTCGCCAAGATCCTTATCGAAGGAATCCACAAGACCCCCGGCAAGACTCCTGCCGGGACACCAGCACGCCACAGCAGGACCCTTGCCAGGACACCCGGCAAGACCCTTGCTAGAGGCGACAGCAGGGCCACTGCCAGGCCCGCACCAACAAACTCCCCGCCGCCATTCGCATGCAGCTGCCAGCCCAACCAGCTGGACATGCACCTGCGTGGCAACATGCAGCTTCCAGGCCAACTCGGCTTGCACCTGCGTGGCGGCATGCAAATCTTCGTGGAGGCTCCACCACAGCGCCACCTCAGCTGCCTGCCTGCCTACATGGCACCACACGCATCACTGGCCAGGGCGCGTGTCGAAGCGAGAAGGAGCGGCAATGGACGGGACGGGCCTCGCCCCCGTCCCCGATAAAGCGAGGGACACTTAAGACTCGCATTAAATGTGCTTTGTCCTGTAATAGCAGCGATATGCTCACAGCGCTGTAGCAATTTCCACCTCCTGTGTGCCACTGTGGTAGCCCCTTTCGCCTATAAAAGGAGGCCCATGGCGCACTGGAGAAGGATTCGGCTCTTTGGAACCTAGCAGCACCCGGAGCCAGTTCAAGAGCTCAAGAACACTAAATACATCCACCAAAGCAGGATCGTAGGGTTTTATGCATCTTTGTGGCCCGAACCTGGGTAAATCCCCTTTGTGTTGTCTGCTAGTCCCGTTGTTCTCACTATCCCGTGCCCCGCAACTGTAGTAGGGATTCTAGTGATCCCATAGGTGTCGTTTCCCACCGACATCTTTGGCGCGCCAGGTAGGGGGCGCAATTGTGAGAATCTGGTCTAGCAGTTGGCCTAGCAGTTCATCATCGCCACGGCCCCTGCGAAGAAGGCGGCCAAGAGAGCGGTGCTGCTTGCGAGCACAAGGGACGCCAAGGCGGCGACAAGAAAGCTAAGTCATGCCAACCCTTAAAATCTTCTCCTTAATATAAGGTTATCATCCTCGGAGATTCTGCCTATGCATGGAAAACCTGTACACAGAGGGGCCCTCCCGCGATTGGCAACACCCTTGTTCTGTTTTGAGTCTGCTCAACAGTCCAAGCGGCCGCGTCAAGAGCAGCGGGGTAGCCTTCCGCCGTTCGCAACGCTCTTGACTCTGACTCGAGTCAAACTCGACAGCTCGAGCGGCCGCGTTGGGGGCGGTAAGGTGGTTTGCCCGACAGCAAGCACACCCGGCAGGCTAATGAGGATCCGTCCTCAAGACGCCACCCTGGGTTTACGCACCGACAAACCTACCCAGTAATGTATGGCGGACATGCAAAGGAAAATCGAAAAGGAAAATAACATGCATAACTTCAAGAGTATTGCAGAGTTATATTACATAAATTGCCGCCGCGGTTCTAAATAAAGATAGCGATTGTCTTGGTTGTGAACTTCCAGCGGCAGTAAGGAACGAGGTGCCTAGTCCCGGCGCTGGCCATCCAACCTCTTAATTTTGTCGATGCGCTAAAGGATGGGCTTGATACGATCATTGAGCGCCGCGATGTCAGCATCCTCCTGCAAGCTCTTCCGCACAGCTTCGAAGTCGAGGTCAGGATGCCAGTGCACTATCTTGGCAAGCACCCTGGTCATGACACCCTGGCAAAGTATCCGGGACTCCTCGGCCAGGGAGGCCATCCAATCGGAGTGAAGCCCCTCCAGAGCGCTGACGACCTTCTCGAAGTACAGAGTCAGGCTGGCGTTGGGGCTCAGGCTCGTCTCTGGGGCGTACCTCATGTTTGGCATCCCCATGATGCCCAATTGCGTGGCGGCTGATTCCGCAATGGCGGTGAGGCACTCGAGCCAACACTTCTCGCCTGCCACGTGGTCCTCGAGGTTGGTGGTCTCGTTCATCCGCAACTGCTTCTCTGCCTCCAGCTCCTTGGTCAGGATCCCCTCCCGGGTTCTGGCCTCCGACAACATCTTCTCGAGATCTCCCAGCTTCAGCTTGAGGTCTCTGATGGAGTTGTTGGCTTCGGAGAGTTCTCTGGCGTTTCTGACGACCGTGCCCTGCGCCTCCGTTAGGGCGCCGTTGAGCGTGTCCCTCTCCTGGGCCAGCTTCAAGGCTTGCCCCTCCAGCACCTTCACCCTGCCGGCATAGACCTGAGCCTGGGCATTGAGTGCTTCCTGATGCCTCTGCTCCAGCTCTTGTGTCCGCCGCACGACGAGCTTGCCCACCTCTTCATCCTTGCTGTGGAGCGTTGCGGCAAGTTTCTCCTCGCGCGTGGCAAGGTCCTGTTCCTGGGTCTTCAGTGCGGCCTCGTGCTGGGTCCGGGCGGCTTCGGCTTCGTCGGCAAATTTCTTTGCCGTCTCCTGGGCCTTCTTGACGTCGTCCAGCCTCAGGGTGAGCTCCACCTCCCGGTTGGCCAGCTCGCCCTGGGCGGCCTTCAGCTCGTCCTGGGCCTGGCGGAACCAATCTTGCGCCTCGGCGACGCGCCCACCAAAGTCTGCCTCCGCCTTCTCCACCACCGCAGTCCTGGACTTGGCCTTATCGAGACGGGCGGCATGGAGCGCCTGAAGCTTCCGGAAGCTGGCACCCATGGCCTTGAGTAGCTACTCCTCCTAGGAGCCGACACCCAGCTCATCAACGACCTGGAGCCTGGCGGCGGTAAGCGCCTCCTCGTCAAACACCTCTCCCTCAAAGGGAGCCCTGGTGCTCGACGCGCCAAGGAGGTGGACGAAGAGGTCGTCAATTACTCTCAGGTACCTGCCGGAGCCAGAGGCAGCGGAGGAGGAGGGAAGGTCGTCAAACACCACCTTCTTGGTAGTGGCCATGCCGGCTTCCCCGGGAGGCCCCTTGCCGGGCTCTTCGGCGGGCCCCTTGGTGGCGTCCTCAGCGGCGCCCCCGGCACCCTCCTCAGCACTGATCTTCTCCGCCTCCGCCACAGCATCCGCGGCGATGTCCTTGATGACGGTGTCGACGTCCTCTGAATCTACTGAGGAGGGGTCTGGATGCCAAGAAAGAGACAAGGTGGAGCCAAGATCGAGAGCCCGTATGGAAAAGAGGAAAGCAAAAAAGAAAAACACAAGCAGAAGTGGAGAGCGAGTGGCTTACCCGTGCCGGGCCAAGAGGCGGAAGTCCCTTCTCCGCCAAGGTCTGGTGTCGAGGTGAAACCACCGGCGCCCGTGTTCTCCTCCTCCTCCGTGTGCATGGCCTCGGCACTCGGTGCCCTTGCCGGGGACGCCCCTCAGGGCGGCGTGGTTGACGGGGGCGGCATGATGGGAGAATCCCTCTGCGGCTCCCCTTGGTGTTGCTCCATTCCTACATCCACGGCAGGGTCAGTACCAAAGCGTCGTGCATTATGCACGTTGACAGGGGATGGGTGATGGACTCACGCTGGGGGCTGGGCTGGGGGCTGCTGTCCGGGCTGCTCAACACCACCAGAGGCGTACTAGAGGTGCCTGCCGGGGGCTGGCCACTCACCGATATCTTGGCCCTCTTTATCCTCTGGGCCAGCGTCTCCACATCCCTGCAAGATGAAGACAAGTGAGCAACGCCATCAGGGGAAGTGTAAGGAATGAGGAAGGAAAGCAGAAGCTTGCTCTTCAATTTCTTCCTCCTCCTCCTCTGTTCCTTTCCTTTTTCTCTCCGGGCTAAGAGGCCCAAAGTCTCTCTCCGGGCTGAGAGGCCCAAAGTAAAACGCAATCCCCGCACTGATGTTTGCCGATGAAGGGGGAGGCGATGGCGTCCGGGCGCGCTTGGACGACGAAGAAGCCGATGCCTTCTTCTTCGATGCCACGGCCTTCGCCGCTTTCTCCATCGCCACCGCCCTCGTCTGGTGCACAGGCGCTCCCTGGGCTTGCCACAGCTGCGCGGCCCGGTCGAGGTGGACCGGCTCACCGGAGGTGGCCCGTCGCAAGACTCGCCCTTTTCTGGCGATCGGGAGATCGATAGTCACGGTCTTCTGCCCCTCGCCCTCCTCCGCCGACGACCCGTCGGCTGCATCTTCGATGAGGGGAGCCCCGGTGCCGGCGCCACTGGCCTCCCCAGCGGCTGCTTCCCACCGGGCGAACTCCCCCTCCTCCGCCTCCGTCGCGGCCTTGTCCGCCATGCCGCCGGTGCTGCCAGCATCCTCGACAAGCTTTGCCTCCTCGTCAGTAAGCCTCGCCTCCTCCACCCTGGCGGTGATGTAGTCCAGCTCCGCCGGAGATTTGGCCTGGATAAGCCGTGGCTCGGCGGTGATGTACACCTCATGCAAGGTGTCGAAGAACTATTGCACCTTGAGCCCGTCCGGATCAACACAGTTCGGATCAAGGCCATGCGCGTTGAAAAGCGGCATCATGGCAATAATCTCGGACCAGCGAGAGTTGTTGCTCAGCGGGACCACTCCCGTCGGCAGCTTGAAAACGGGATCCTTGACGACCTTGCCGTCCTTCGCGGCGGCCCTGGCAACCTTGCCGGACCGCTCGACCTCGCCCTCATCGTTAACTTTGAGTTGGCAGATCCGTTGGCAGAGATGGGCGTGCCTCAGCACCGTCAGGTTGTTGTCAAGGCCAGGGCGGAGCCTCATGATGTCAACGGTGTTCACGAAGAGCCAGGCCGGCCTCCCCTTGTCGTGCAGAGGGGCAATTCGGCGGCGGATGAAGTCCTCCCCGATCATTTCGAGGGTGAGCCCGGCCTAGGTGAGCCAGAGAATCCTGGTGGTGGCGATTGTGAGCTTCACATCGTCGGCATCGACGTTGCCCCAGTCCTTTTCGCGAACCGGCGCCACTCGACGAACTTCACAAAATGCTGATGGGTTCTCCTTTTCAATCTGGCACCACCAGCCCCGCCACTCTTCCCACCTCTCCTTCATGGCGCCATCTGGGTATGCTCCCTTGGCCCTCGGGATCTAAGCAACGCTGCCAGTAATGGTGCCCCCTTTTGGATACGAGGGGAGAAGTAATGGCGGAAGAGCGCCGTGCTGGGGTGCACCCCGACGAAGCCCTCGCAGAGATGTGTGAAGAGAACCATGCACGCCACGGCATTCGGGGTGAAATCCAGAAGGCGGAAGCCGTAGGTGTGCATGATGTCCTTGACGAAATCAGAAAAGGGGGGACAGAGCCCGCAGGAGAAATAGTCGACGAAGAAGGGGTACCAATTTGGGGAGGCCCCGGCGCAGGCAGGGACGACGTGCGTGGCTGGATGCCCCGTCTTCTCTCCCCCTGTCTTCACTCCTCACAGATCCTTGAACATCTCCCGAAGCATGTTCACATCGGCTGTCGAGGGGAAGAGGGCGAACTACGCCCGCCATGCCGCCAGCTCGCTCTCCGACAACTCCGCTGCCCCGGCATCTTTGGTTGCCCCTTTTCCCTTGGTGGACTTGGGTGCCATGGCGGTTGCGAGAAGCGAAAAGGCAGAGGATGGTGGAAGCACGGCGGCGATGGACGAAAGTAGAGGGGCTCGAGCAGAAGGAAGGAAGGGGGCAGCGGTTCTGAGATTGGAGGAGGCGCAAGGAGGGGGGTAAAGTGAGCAGCGTGCCCACGGTTATTCCTTTTTACGGGGAAGGCACAGGCCGCCTCCTTTCCCAGTAACTGCGACAAGACGCATGCGTGCAAGAACCGTCCCACGCACACCACCCACGTCATGCACGCACACACGACCTCCACGTCACGCGTTCAACGCGGGTCATGGGAAAGTGCAACGGACAGAACAGTTACCGCGGTAAAAATCCGCCCCGACTTCCCGCTCACCGTTCTGGGACTAGCCCAACAACCTGTTGCGCTTATGTATGGCCCAGGCGCGGGGGCTCCTGTTGGTTTACAAAAGTAGGGGCTCTTCTTTTGACCCCTTTACTTGAGCACGGGCAGTCAGAGCCACTCGCCACAGCCACGCATAACAGGGTAGGAAAGGGAAGCCGGATAGAAGCCGATGGCACAAGACAAACAAGGCAACATCGAGAACCAAGGCCACAAAGTGCAGATGGGCGAAGTAGGTTTCCCCAGCAAGACCCTTACCGGGGGCAGCCTCCGCAGCCCCGGCAAGCCCCTTGCCGGGGCAGCTCACCCGCACCAGTGGAGCGGGCCACCCTCGAGCCACGGTCTACAACAACCATGTTGGACCAGGGCTCGAGAGGCACCTCCATGGTGACACGCAGATCTTTGTGAAGACACAGAATGCTCAAGATCAGATGAGTATTGGAATGCAACAATCCTCGCCAAGATCCTTACCGAAGGAATCCACAAGACCCCCGACAAGACCCTTGCCGGGACGCCAGCGCGCCACGCAGGACCCTTGCGGGGCCACCCAGCAAGACCCTTGCCGCGCCACCCGCCAAGACCCTTTCCAGAGGCAACAGCAGGGCCACTGCCAGGCTCGCAGCAACCAACTCCCCGCTGCCGTTCGCATGCAGCTGCCAGCCCAACCAGCTGGGCAGGCACCTGTGTGGCAACATGCAGCTTCCAGGGCAACACGGCACGCACCTACGTGGCGGCATGCAGATCTTCATGGAGGGTCCACCACCACGCCACCTCAGCTGCCTGCCTGCCTACATGGCACCACACACATCGCTGGCCAGGGCGCGTGTCGAAGCGAGGAGGAGCGGCGACGGACGGGATGGCCTCGCCCCCGTCCCCGATAAAGCGAGGGACACCTAAGACTCGCATTAAATGTGCTTTGTCCTGTAATACCAGCGATAAGCTCAAAACGCTGTAGCATTTTCCACCTCTTGTTTGCCACTGTGGCAACCCCTTTCACCTATAAAAGGAGGCCCATGGCGCACTGGAGAAGAATTCAGCTCTTTGGAACCTAGCAGCACCCGGAGCTAGTTCAAGAGCTCAAGAACACTAAATACATCCACCAAAGCAGGATCGTAGGGTTTTACGCATCTTTGTGGCCCGAACCTGGGTAAATCCCCTTTGTGCTGTCTGCTAGTCCCGCTCTTCTCACCATCCCACGCCTCGCAACCGTAGTAGGGATTCTAGTGATCCCATAGGTGTCATTTCCCACCGACAGTATTGAAGGGTGCAATGCAACCATATTTGAATAAATTTCCTCCAACTAAATTTGGAAGTTCACGTTCATTAAGAGCATTTTCTAAATCTTGGTACAAAAAACATTAATGGATTGAATACAGTGAGTGGAAGAAGGCAGCTTGTTGTTTTTATTGCTTTCTCTTTAAGAAACCTGGAAGGGCTGAGCATTTTGGTTATGATGTATTCACCAAAGAAGGATTCACTAATTGGAAGCATGCATCTAGAGCCTTCAAAGATCATATTAGTGGTCCTAGTAGTAAGCACAACTGTTGCGCCAAGCATTATGATGATTATAATAATCAGAGACAAAGTGTGGCAAGCAATTTTCCTAGAACAAACAAAGAATCAGAAGAAATGTACAAGTTATGCTTGACTTGTTCTGTAAGTTGTTCAAGATATCTCATCGCACAAGGCTTGGCTTTTCGTGGACATGATGAATCCTCTACTTCTCTGAACAAGGGGAATTTTAGAGAGATGATAGATTTGGAAAAACTAAAAATGAACAAGTGAGAGATGCTTTTGACCGTGGTGGAAGAAATTGCACAATGACATCTGGTGACATTCAAAAGGAGCTTGCAATGTGTTGTGCACATGAAGTTACCAAGAGGATCATGGCTGAACTTGGTGATAAACAATTCTCTGTGCTTATTGATGAATCGCGTGATATATCTGTGAAAGAGCAAATGGCAGTGATGTTGAGGTTAGTAATTTCTCTTTCTTTATTATTTGCTTGCCATTTATTCTCTATGTTGTCAACTAACATTGTTTTTATATAGGTTTTTGAATGACAAAGGAAAGGTTGTGGAACAATTTATTGCTCTACATCATGTCAAAGATACTACATCTGAGGCACTAAAGAATGATCTTTATGCAATTCTTGATTATTATAAGTTACATATTTCAAGGATACGAGGGCAAGGATAAGATGGTGCTTCAAATATGAGAGGCGAGTTTAATGGTTTGCAGAGAAAGATCATAGATGAAAACCCTTTTGCTTTCTATGTTCATTGCTATGCTCATCGTTTGTAGTTGGTGGTTGTCTCTGTTGCTAGTATTTGCTCATCTATTCATGATTTCTTTGAGTACATCTCCTTAATTGTGACTACAACAAGTTCATATTTCAAGAGAAGGGATGAATTGAGAGAGGCACAACACCAAGATATTCTTCACAAACTTGACAGTGGCGAGATATCTACAGGAAGGGGCTTGCACCAATCATCTACTCTTGCTAGGCCAGGTGATACTAGATGGGGTTCCCATCATACTACTTTCCTTCGTTTGAATCAAATGTGGTCCTTACAGGTGCTTAGTACGGTTGATGAACATGGACGTGGGCCATCTCAAGCAGCTGGTTTGATAGAAAAACTGGAGAGCTTTAAATTTGCTTTCATTCTAAAGCTTATGTTGAAGTTGTTTGGTATCACTATAGCTCTCAAAAGTACTGCAAAGAAAAGATCTTAATATTGTGCTTGCCATGGAATTAGTGGATGATGTCAAAGCTTGACTTGCAACATTAAGAGAGAGTGGTTGGGACGATTTATTTTGTGATGTTCAAGAATTTTGTGCTGCTAATAGTATTCCAGTGCCAAACATAGATGAAGTAATACCAGTTTGTGGTCATTCAAGGAGAGCAGGGAGGACTGTCACTAATCTTCACCATTACCGTGCAGAGATTTTTTATGTTGCTATTGACAAAATATGCGTGGAGATGGATCACCGCTTTAGTGAAGGAGCTAATGGTGTGCTTGATTGCTTCTCATGTCTTGATCCCAATAATTCTTTCTTAAAGTTTAATGTTGATAAGCTTGCGTCTTGCTGAAATTTATCATGATGATTTTTCCAATGATGACCGTGGAACAATAAGAGAGCAACTTATCACATATATAGGTCAGGTGAAAAGGCATGCTTCTTTTTCTACTTGTGATGATGTTCAAAGTTTGGCCATGAAGATGGTTGAAACTGGGAAACATTTGGTATTTCCATTGGTATACAAACTTATTGAGTTGGTGTTGATATTGCCGGTGTCAATGGCATCTGTTGAGAGAGCTTTTTCAGCAATGAAGATTATCAAGACTAAACTGCGTAGTAAGATCAATAATGAATGGTTCAATGACTTGATGATATGTTACACAGAGCCAGAATTATTCAAGTCAGTTGATGATAAGGATATTATTCGAACATTTACTGCAATGAGACCTCGGAAAGGGCATTTGCCTCGTGATTTTCTTTAGTGCCTTGTCGGTATGTTTCTAACCATCTATATTCTCACAACAAGATTTATTTAATTACAAATACATTTTTTATACTGTAGTGCCTTCTTGGACCTTTGCAAACATTGCGAGTTTGCCTCTACGCAGTGCTGATTGTATGCCCATGTTTTGACAAAAATGAACAAGTGAGAGATGCTTTTGACCGTGGTGGAAGAATCTACACAATCACATCTAGTGACATATGGTATGGCGAGTTTTACTATATGCCAGGCTCGCTATGTATTTTATTGTTGTCATGTATCCACTTTATTTGGTCTATAAAGTGGATATTGATATATTAGCTCACATTATATTAAATATTTTGTGACTATTATGGTTCTGTTTTCATTTGATTACTAATGCGGATTTGTTATTCCAAAGCTTGGTGGTATAGTATATGTTGTGTATTTGAATACCGGATTTTTTATTTCTAGATTAAACGCTTAGGCTTAACTTGCCCAGGCTCCACAAAATTTCTGGCTCCTCCACTGCTCATGCTTCACTTATATCTATTTAGAGAGTTAAAAGCAATTGGTCAATTGCATGGTTAGTCATAAAATCCTACATAAAACTTATGGGTCATTGAATGTGATTATTTTGATTCCTTGCAATAGTTTTGTGATATATATATGATAATATGTGGGAGGTACTAGTAAATGGTTGTGTTTAGTAGGAACATTGGTGTTAAGGTTTGTGATTCCGGAAGCATGCACGTATAGTCTCTCGTTATGCTATGATGTTGGAGCATGATTTATTATTGATTGTCTTCCTTATGAGTGGCGGTCAGGGACGGGCGATGGTCTTTTCTTACCAATCTTCCCCCTAGGGGCATGCGTAGTAGTACTTTGCTTCAAGGGCTAATAAACTTTTGCAATAAGTATATGAGTTCTTTATGACTAATGTGAGTCCATGGATTATAAGCACTCTTACCTTTCCGCAATTTGCTAGCCTCTTCGCGGGTGCATCCAAACCCCGTGATATGATACGCTCTATCACACATAAGCCTTATTATATCTTCCTCAAAATAGCCACCATACCTACCTATTATGGCTTTTGGATGGCCATTCCGAGATATATTGTCATGCAACTTCCACCACTTCCGTTTGATGACTTGAGCATTCATTGTCATATTGCTTTGCATGATCATATAGCTGACATAGTAGTTGTGGCTCAGCCACCGTTCATCATTTTTCATACATGTTACGCCAGATCATTACACATCCTGGTACATTGCCAGAGGCATTCATATAGAGTCATACTTTGTCACAGGTATCGAGTTGTAATTTCTATTTCTTTTGAGTTATAAGTAAATAGAAGTGTGATGTGTTGGGGAACGTTGCAGAAAATAAAAAAATTCTACGCTTCACCAAGATCAATCTATGGAATCATCTAGCAACGAGAGAGAGGAGTGCATCTACATACCCTTGTAGATCACGAGCGGAAGCATTCAAGAGAACGGGGTTGAGAGAGTCATACTCTTCGTGATCCAAATCACCGAAGATCCTAGTGCTGAACGGACAGCACCTCCGCGTTCAACACACTTATGGTTGGGGAAGACGTCTCCTCCTTCTTGATCCAGCAAGGGGGAAGGAGAGGTTGATGGAGATCCAGCAGCACAATGGCGTGGTGGTGGAAGTAGGGGGTGCGCCAGCCCCTAGAGATCCCATCTC
>NC_041393.1:729130592-729142173 GCF_002162155.2 Triticum dicoccoides | reverse complement strand
CCTAGCGTTTCCATCCCTAGGCGCAAGGCAGGCCCAAGGGGGGATGCACCAGCCCACCAGGGGCTGGTTCCCTTACCTCTTCAGCCCATGTGGCCCTCCGGGATAGGTGGCCCCACCCGGTGGACCCCCAGGACCCTTCCGGTGGTCCCGGTACAATACCGGAGAACCCCGAAACTTTCCCGATGGCCGAAACTGGACTTCCTATATACAATTCTTCACCTCTGGACCATTCCAGAACTCCTCATGACGTCTGGGATCTCATCAGGGACCCCGAACAACTTTCGGGTTACCGCATACTAATATCTCTACAACCCTAGCGTCACCGAACCTTAAGTGTGTAGACCCTATGGGTTCGGGAATCATGCAGACATGACCGAGACAGCTCTCCGGCCAATAACCAACAGCGGGATCTGGATACCCATGTTGGCTCCCACATGTTCCATGATGATCTCATCGAATGAACCACGATGTCGAGGATTCAGGTAATCCCGTATACAATTCCCTTTGTCAATCGGTACGTTACTTGCCCGAGATTCGATCGTCGGTATCCCAATACCTCGTTCAATCTCGTTACCGGCAAGTCACTTTACTCGTACCGTAATGCATGACCCCGTGACCAAACACTTGGTCACATTGAGCTCATTATGATGATGCATTACCGAGTGGGCCCAGCGATACCTCTTCGTCATACGGAGTGACAAATCCCAGTCTCGATCCGTGTCAACCCAACAGATACTTCCGAGGATACCCGTAGTACACCTTTATAGTCACCCAGTTACGTTGTGACATTTGGTATACCCAAAGCACTCCTATGGCATCCGGGAGTTACACGATCTTATGGTCTAATGAAATGATACATGACATTGGAAAAGCTCTAGCAAACGAACTATACGATCTTGTGCTATGCTTAGGATTGGGTCTTGTCCATCACATCATTGTCCTAATGATGTGATCCTGTCATCAATGACATCCAATGTCCATAGTCAGGAAACCATGACTATCTGTTGATCAAGGAGCTAGTCAACTAGAGGCTCATTAGGGACATGTTGTGGTCTATGTATTCACATGTGTATTATGATTTCCGGATAACACAATTATAGCATGAATAATAGACAATTATCATGAACAAGGAAATATAATAATCATTTTATTATTGCCTCTAGGGCAAATTTCCAACAGTCTCCCACTTGCACTAGAGTCAATAATCTAGTTACATTGTGATGAATCGAACACCCATAGAGTTCTGGTGTTGATCATGTTTTGCTCATGGAAGAGGTTTAGTCAACGGATCTGCAACATTCAGATCTATATGCACTTTGCAAACATCTATATCTCCATCTTGAACATTTTCACGAATGGAGTTGAAGCGACGCTTGATGTGCCTGGGCTCCTTGGCAAGGGCAATAGCTCTAGTGTTGTCACAAAAGAGAGTGATCGGCCCGATGCATTGGGTATGACTCCTAGGTCGGTGATGAACTCCTTCATCCAGAATGCTTCATGCGCTACTTCCGAGGCTTCCATGTACTCCGCTTCACATGTAGATCCCGCCACGATGCTTTGCTTGCAACTGCACCAGCTTACTGCCCCTCCATTCAAAATATACACGTACCCGGTTTGTGACTTAGAGTCATCCAGATCTGTGTCGAACCTAGCGTCGACGTAACCCTTTACGACGAGCTCTTCGTCACCTCCATATACGAGAAACATATCCTTAGTCCTTTTCAGGTACTTCAGGATGTTCTTGACCGCTGTCCAGTGTTCCATGCCGGGATTACTTTGGTACCTTCCTACCCAACTTACGACAAGGCTTACATCAGGTCTGGTACACAGCATGGCATACATAATAGACCCTATAGCTGAGGCATAGGGGATGACACTCATCTTTTCTCTATCTTCTGCCATGGTCGGGCATTGAGCTGAGCTCAATTTCACACCTTCCAACAAAGGCAAGAACCCCTTCTTGGACTGATCCATATTGAACTTCTTCAATATCTTATCAAGGTATGTGCTTTGTGAAAGACCTATGAGGCGTCTTGATCTATCCCTATAGATCTTGATGCCTAATATGTAAGCAACTTCTCTAAGGTCCTTCATTGAAAAACACTTATTCAAGTAGGCCTTAATGTTGTCCAAAAGTTCTATATCATTTCCCATCAAAAGTATGTCATCTAAATATAATATGATAAATGCTACAGAGCTCCCACTCACTTTCTTATAAACGCGGGCTTCTGCATAAGTCTGCATAAACCCAAACACTTTGATCATCTCATCAAAGCGAATGTTCCAACTCCGAGATGCTTGCACCAGCCCATAAATGGATCGCTGGAGTTTGCATACCTTGTTAGCATTCTCAGGATCGACAAAACCTTCCGGTTGCATCATATACTGTTCTTCCTTAAGATAGCCGTTAAGGAATGCCGTTTTGACGTTCGTTTGCCATATCTCATAATCATAGTATGCGGCAATTGGTAACATGATTCAGACGGACTTCAGCTTCGCTACGGGACAGAAGGTCTCATTGTAGTCAACCCCTTGAACTTGTCGATAACCCTTAGCGACAAGTCGAGCTTTATAGATGGTAACATTGCCATCCGTGTCGGTCTTCTTCTTAAAGATCTATTTGTTCTCTATCGCTCGCCGATCATCGGGCAAGTCTGTCAAAGTCCACACTTTGTTTTCATACATGGATCTTATCTCGGATTGCATGGCTTCAAGCCATTTGTTAGAATCTGGGCCCGCCATCGCTTCTTCATAGTTCGAAGGTTCACTATTGTCTAACAACATGATTTCCAGGACAGGGTTGCCATACCACTCTGGTGTGGAACGTGTCCTTGTGGACCTACGAAGTTTAGTAGTAACTTGATCTGAAGTACCTTGATCATCATCGTTAACTCCCTCTCCAGTTGGTTCAGGCACCACAGGAACATCTTCCTAAGTTGCGCTTACCGGTTCAAGAGGTAGTACTTCATCAAGTTCCACTTTCCTCCCACTAACTTCTTTCGAGAGAAACTCTTTCTCCAGAAAGGACCCGTTCTTGGCAACAAAGATCTTGCCTTCGGATCTAAGGTAGAAGGTATACCCAATGGTTTCCTTAGGGTATCCTATGAAGACGGATTTTTCTGACTTGGGTTCGAGCTTTTCAGGTTGAAGTTTCTTAACATAAGCATCGCATCCCCAAACTTTTAGAAATGACAACTTAGGTTTCTTCCCAAACCATAATTCATATGGTGTCGTCTCAACGGATTTAGATGGTGCCCTATTTAAAGTGAATGTAGCTGTCTCTAAAGCGTATCCCCAAAATGATAGTGGTAAATCGGTAAGAGACATCATAGACCGCACCATATCCAATAAAGTGCGATTACGACGTTCGGACACACCGTTACGCTGAGGTGTTCCAGGCGGCGTGAGTTGTGAAACTATTCCACATTTCCTTAAGTGCGTACCAAATTCGTGACTTAAATATTCTCCTCCACGATCTGATCGTAAGAACTTTATTTTTCGGTCACGTTGATTCTCTACCTCATTCTGAAATTCCTTGAACTTTTCAAAGGTCTCAGACTTGTGTTTCATCAAGTAGACATACCCATATCTACTTAAGTCATCAGTAAGAGTGAGAACATAACGATAGCCACCACGAGCCTCAACGCTCATTGGACCGCACACATCAGTATGTATAATTTCCAATAAGTTCGTTGCTTGGTCCATTGTTCCGGAGAACGGGGTCTTGGTAATTTTACCCATGAGGCATGGTTCGCACGTGTCAAATGATTTGAAATCAAGAGACTCCAAAAGTCCATCTGTATGGAGCTTCTTCATGCATTTGAGGCCAATGTGACCAAGGCGGCAGTGCCACAGATATGTGGGACTATCATCATCAATCTTACATCTTTTGGTATTCACACTATGATATGTGTAACCTCACGTTCGAGATTCATTAAGAATAAACCATTGACCAGCGGGGCATGACCATCTCATATAAATAGAACAACCATTATTCTCGGATTTAAATGAGTAGCCATCTCGTATTAAACGAGATCCAGATACAATGTTCATGCTCAAAGCTAGCACTAAATAACAATTATTGAGGTTTAAAACTAATCCCGTAGGTAAATGTAGAGGTAGCGTGCCGACGACGATCACATCGACCTTGGAACCATTCCCGACGCGCATCGCCACCTCGTCCTTCGCCAGTGTCCGCTTATTCTGCAGCTCCTGCTTTGAGTTACAAATATGAGCAACCGCACCGGTATCAAATACCCAGGAGCTACTATGAGTACTGGTAAGGTACACATCAATTACATGTATATCACATATACCTTTACTGTTGCCGGCCTTCTTGTCCGCTAAGTATTTGGGGCAGTTCCGCTTCCAGTGACCCTTCCCTTTGCAATAAAAACACTCAATCTCAGGCTTGGGTCCATTCTTTGGCTTCTTCCCGGCAACTGGCTTACCGGGCGCGGCAACTCCCTTGCCGTCCTTCTTGAAGTTCTTCTTACCCTTTCCTTTCTTGAAACTAGTGGTTTTATTGACCATCAACACTTGATGTTCCTTTTTGATCTCCACCTCCGCTGATTTCAGCATTGAAATTACTTCAGGAATAGTTTTCACCATCCCCTGCGTATTGTAGTTCATCACAAAGCTCTTGTAGCTAGGTGGGAGCGACTGAAGGATTCTGTCAATGACCGCCTCATCCGGGAGGTTAATGTCCAGCTGAGACAAGCGGTTGTGCAACCCAGACATTTTGAGTATGTGCTCACTGACAGAACTATTTTCCTCCATCTTACAACTTTAGAACTTGTCGGAGACTTCATATCTCTCGACCCAGGCATGAGCTTGGAAAACCATTTTCAGCTCTTCGAACATCTCATATGCTCTGTGATGCTCAAAACGCTTTTGGATCCCCGGTTCTAAGCTGTAAACCATGCCGCACTGAACGAGGGAGTAATCATCAGCACGTGACTGCCAAGCATTCATAACGTCTTGGTTCTCTGGGATGGGTGCTTCACCTAGCGGTGCTTCTAGGACATATGCTTTCTTGGCAGCTATGAGGATGATCCTCAGGTTCCGGACGTGTTGAAGTTGAGGTTGACATGAGCGTTGGCCATTTGATCTACAAGACATTTTGCAAAGGTATTTAGACTAAGTTCATGATAATTAAGTTCATCTAATCAAATTATTTAATGAACCCACTAAGATTAGACATCCCTCTAGTCATCTAAGTGATACATTATCCGACTCAACTAGACCGTGTCCGATCATCACGTGAGACGGACTAGTCATCATTGGTGAACATCTCCATGTTGATCGTATCTTCCATACGACTCATGTTCGACCTTTCGGTCTCTTGTGTTCCGAGGCCATGTCTATACATGCTAGGCTCGTCAAGTCAACCTAAGTGTTTTGCATGTGTAAATCTGTCTTACACCCGTTGTATGTGGACATTGGAATCTATCACACCCGATCATCACATGGTGCTTTGAAACAACAAAGTTTCGCAACAACACACAGTTAGGGGGGACACTTTCTTGAAATTATTATGAGGGATCATCTTATTTACTACCATCGTTCTAAGCAAATAAGATGCAAAAACATGATAAACATCACATGCAATCAAATAGTGACATGATATGGCCAATATCATATTGCTCCTTTGATCTCCATCTTTGGGGCGCCATGATCATCTTCATCACCGGCATGACACCATGATCTCCATCATCGTGTCTCCATGAAGTTGTTCGCCAACTATTACTTCTACTACTATGGCTAACGGTTTAGCAATAAAGTAAAGTAATTACATGGCGTTTATTCATTGACATGCAGGTCATACAATAATTAAGACAACTCCTATGGCTCTTGCCGGTTGTCATACTCATCGACATGCAAGTCATGATTCCTATTACAAGAACATGATCTCATACATCACATATATATCATTCATCACAACCTTTTGGCCATATCACATCACAAGGCATATGCTGCAAAAATAAGTTAGACGTCCTCTATTTGTTGTTGCATGTTTTTACGTGGCTGCAATAGGGTTCTAGCAAGAACGTTTCTTACCTACGTAAAAGCCACAAAGTGATATGTCAATTTCTATTTACCCTTCAGAAGGGCCCTTTTCATCGAATACGATCCGACTAAAGTGGGAGAGACAGACACCCGCTAGCCACCTTATGCAACTAGTGCATGTCAGTCATTGGAACCTGTCTCACGTAAGCGTACGTGTAAGGTTGGTCCGGGCCGCTTCATCCCATGATGCCGCCTAAACAAGATAAGACTAGTAGTGGCAAGAAAATTGACAACATCTACACCCACAACAAATTTGTGTTTTACTCGTGCAAAGAAACTATGCATAAACCTGGCTCTGATACCACTGTTGGGGAATGTTGCAGAAAATAAAAAAATTCTACGCTTCACCTAGATCAATCTATGGAGTCATCTAGCAACGAGAGAGAGGAGTGCATCTACATACCCTTGTAGATTGCGAGCGGAAGCGTTCAAGAGAACGGGGTTGAGGGAGTCGTACTCGTCGTGATCCAAGTCACCGAAGATCCTAGTGCTGAACGGATAGCACCTCCGCGTTCAACACACGTACGGTTGGGGAAGACGTCTCCTCCTTCTTGATCCAGCAAGGGGGAAGCAGAGGTTGATGGAGATCTAGCAGCACAACGGCGTGGTGGTGGAAGTAGCGGCGATCTCGGCAGGGCTTCGCCAAGCTCAGCGTGAGGGAGAGGTGGTACGAGGGGAGAGGGAGGCGCCAGGGACTAGGGTGCGGCTGCCCTCCCTCCCCCCTCTTTATATAGGGGGCCTAGGGAGTGCCCAGGCCCCCTAGAGATCCCATCTCAAGGGGGGGCTAGGGGGGGGGACTTGGCCCCCAAGTCAAGTGGGGCGCCCCCCCACCCCTAGGGTTTCCAACCCTAGGCGCAGGGGAGGCCCAAGGGGGGGCGCGCCAGCCCACCAGGGGCTGGTTCCCTTACCTCTTCAGCCCATGTGGCCCTCCGTGATAGGTGTCCCCACCCGGTGGACCCCCGGGACCCTTCTGGTGGTCCCGGTACAATACCGATGAACCCCGAAACTTTCCCGGTGGCCGAAACTGGACTTCCTATATACAATTCTTCACCAGCGGACCATTCCGGAACTCCTCGTGACGTCTGGGATCTCATCCGGGACTCGAAACAACTTTCGGGTTACCGCATACTAATATCTCTACAACCCTAGTGTCACCAAACCTTAAGTGTGTAGACCCTGCGGGTTCGGGAATCATGCAGACATGACCGAGACAGCTCTCCGGCCAATAACCAACAGCGGGATCTGGATACCCATGTTGGCTCCCACATGTTCCACGATGATCTCATCGAATGAACCACGATGTCGAGGATTCATGTAATCCCGTATACAATTCCCTTTGTTAATCGGTACGTTACTTGCCCGAGATTCGATCGTCAGTATCCCAATACCTCGTTCAATCTCGTTACCGGCAAGTCACTTTACACGTACCGTACTGCATGATCCCGTGACCAAACACTTGGTCACATTGAGCTCATTATGATGATGCATTACCGAGTGGGCCCAGAGATACCTCTCCGTCATACGGAGTGACAAATCCCAGTCTTGATCCGTGTCAACCCAGCAGATACTTTCGGGGATACCTGTAGTATACCTTTATAGTCACCCAGTTACGTTGTGACGTTTGGTATACCCAAAGCACTCCTATGGCATCCGGGAGTTACACGATCTCATGGTCTAAGGAAATGATACTTGACATTGGAAAAGCTCTAACAAACGAACTACACGATCTTGTGCTATGCTTAGGATTGGGTCTTGTCCATCACATCATTCTCCTAATGATGTGATCCCGTCATCAATGACATCCAATGTCCATAGTTAGGAGTCATCTAGCAACGAGAGAGAGGAGTGCATCTACATACCCTTGTAGATTGCGAGCGGAAGCGTTCAAGAGAACGGGGTTGAGGGAGTCGTACTCGTCGTGATCCAAGTCACCGAAGATCCTAGTGCTGAACGGATAGCACCTCCGCGTTCAACACACGTACGGTTGGGGAAGACGTCTCCTCCTTCTTGATCCAGCAAGGGGGAAGCAGAGGTTGATGGAGATCTAGCAGCACAACGGCGTGGTGGTGGAAGTAGCGGCGATCTAGGCAGGGCTTCGCCAAGCTCAGCGTGAGGGAGAGGTGGTACGAGGGGAGAGGGAGGCGCCAGGGACTAGGGTGCGGCTGCCCTCCCTCCCCCCTCTTTATATAGGGGGCCTAGGGGGTGCCCAGGCCCCCTAGAGATCCCATCTCAAGGGGGGGCTAGGGGGGGGACTTGGCCCCCAAGTCAAGTGGGGCGCCCCCCCACCCCTAGGGTTTCCAACCCTAGGCGCAGGGGAGGCCCAAGGGGGGGCGCGCCAGCCCACCAGGGGCTGGTTCCCTTACCTCTTCAGCCCATGTGGCCCTCCGTGATAGGTGTCCCCACCCGGTGGACCCCCGGGACCCTTCTGGTGGTCCCGGTACAATACCGATGAACCCCGAAACTTTCCCGGTGGCCGAAACTGGACTTCCTATATACAATTCTTCACCAGCGGACCATTCCGGAACTCCTCGTGACGTCTGGGATCTCATCCGGGACTCGAAACAACTTTCGGGTTACCGCATACTAATATCTCTACAACCCTAGTGTCACCAAACCTTAAGTGTGTAGACCCTGCGGGTTCGGGAATCATGCAGACATGACCGAGACAGCTCTCCGGCCAATAACCAACAGCGGGATCTGGATACCCATGTTGGCTCCCACATGTTCCACGATGATCTCATCGAATGAACCACGATGTCGAGGATTCATGTAATCCCGTATACAATTCCCTTTGTTAATCGGTACGTTACTTGCCCGAGATTCGATCGTCGGTATCCCAATACCTCGTTCAATCTCGTTACCGGCAAGTCACTTTACACGTACCGTACTGCATGATCCCGTGACCAAACACTTGGTCACATTGAGCTCATTATGATGATGCATTACCGAGTGGGCCCAGAGATACCTCTCCGTCATACGGAGTGACAAATCCCAGTCTTGATCCGTGTCAACCCAGCAGATACTTTCGGGGATACCTGTAGTATACCTTTATAGTCACCCAGTTACGTTGTGACGTTTGGTATACCCAAAGCACTCCTATGGCATCCGGGAGTTACACGATCTCATGGTCTAAGGAAATGATACTTGACATTGGAAAAGCTCTAACAAACGAACTACACGATCTTGTGCTATGCTTAGGATTGGGTCTTGTCCATCACATCATTCTCCTAATGATGTGATCCCGTCATCAATGACATCCAATGTCCATAGTTAGGAAACCATGACTATCTGTTGATCAACGAGCTAGTCAACTAGAGGCTCACTAGGGACATGTTGTAGTCTATGTATTCACACGTGTATTACAATTTCTGGATAACACAATTATAGCATGAATAATAGACAATTATCATGAACAAGGAAATATAATAATCATTTTATTATTGCCTCTAGGGCATATTTCCAACATGATGATCATCATTATTCATTTTTAGAGCAGTGCCCCAGTGAGGAAAGGATGATGGATACTATGATTCCCCCACAAGTCGGGATGACACTCTGGACAATGAGAAAAAAATAGAAAAAAAGAAGAAAAAGAAAAAGAAAGAAAAAAGGAAAAGAAAAAAAGGAAAAGAAAAAAATAAAGAAAGAAAGAGAGAAGGGGCATTGTTAGTACCCTTTACCACACTTTTGCTTCAAAGTAGCACCATCTTTTTCATATGGAGAGTCTCCTATTTTGTCACTTTCATATACTAGTGGGAATTTTTCATTATAGGATTAGATGCACACCCACTTAGCTTCATATTGAGCTATCATACACTAATAGCTCTTAGTGCATTCGTTGCATGGCAATCCCTACTCCTCACGTTGATATCAATTTATGGGCATCTCCATAGCCCATTGGTTAGCCGCGTCGATGTGAGACTTTCTTACCTTTTTGTCTTCTTTATGTTTAGCGCTATCATCATACTCTATTCCACCCGTAGTGCTATATCCATGGCTTGCACTCAAGTATTGCGTGAGGTTTGAAAAGCTGAAGCGCGTTAAAAAGTATGAACCAATTGCTCGGCTTGTCATCGGGGTTGTGCATGATAAATACTTTGTGTTAAGAAGACAAAGCATGACAAGACTATATGATTTTATAGGGATAACTTTGTTTAGCATTGATATTTTGAAGTACATGATTGTTTATTGGGATGCCCGAGTATTGATGTCTTTATGTCAAATTATAGACTATTGCTTCGAATCACTTATGTCTTAATATTCATGCCTGACTAGACATATGATCAAGTTTATGCTAGGTGGCATTCCACATCAAAAATTATCTTTTTTATCATTTACCTACTCGAGGACGAGCAGGAATTAAGCTTGGGGATGCTGATACGTCTCCGTCATTTCTATAATTTTTTATTGTTTCATGCCAATATTATACAAGTTTTACATACTTATTGGTTGTGCTGACCTCGTACGTCGGGTGGGGCTCTACTTCGGGTGCAAGGAAGCTTATATCCGGAAAAAAATTGTGTTAAAATCTCAGCTCAATCGGAGTTACGGATCTGCAGGAATATAAGAAAAGGTTTTCGGCCAGATATGGGGAACGTGAAACAGAAGAGAACAGAGAGGGAGATCCAATCTCAAAGGGGCTCCCGCCCCTCCGCGGCCATGGAGGCCGTGGACCAGACGGAGAACCCTCCTCCCATCTAGGGCGGAGGCCAAGGAAGAAGAAGAATGAGGGGGGGCTCTCTCCCCCTCGCTTCCGGTGGCGCCGGAGTGCCGTCGGGGGCAACGATCGGGACGGCGATCTACATCAACAATCTTACTAATGTCAACACCAACTCTCTCCCCCTCTATCACTACAAAAAAAAGACACATCCGTGACATTTTTGGCCGAACGAAAAGAAAATACGTCATACATATGACACTTCTATGATGATAATTGTGACAAAACCCGGTATCATCATAGATGTGGTGGGGTCCTACTTCTATGACAAAAAATCATGACAGAAAATGGGCTTTTCGTCCTGGGCGGGCCGGAGACGCAGCTGCATGACATTCTTTTGGCCGTCCATGATGGAAAAAACCGTGGTAGAAGCGAGGGGGAGGAAAATTTTGGGGAGTTGCCGGTTACGGTGGGAGGTCGGGGGACGAGCGATGCGCGTTTCTCTCGTACAAGTACGCGCGTGTGTGCGAGGCGTTGGCTCTAACTGAACCCGAGCGAGGCGTTTGGCTCTAACTGAACCCGAGCAATTGCACAACAGGCTACGTGTTACTGAACTCGAGCGATCGATCGATGGCTGTTAACTGAACCCGATGGAGCGATTCCTTCGCTACTGCTGCTAACTGAAGCCGATCGATTGGATGAACAGTGAGCGTTGCGTGGGGGGGGGTGGATGAACAGTGAGCGGTGGCGTTGCCTCTGGATGAACAGGACCCCGTGGTGTGGAGGGCTGGATGAACAGTAGATGGTGGTGGGGTGGCCGTGGAGGGGTGGTTGAACAGGACCCCGTGTTGTGGA
>NC_041393.1:729125260-729130093 GCF_002162155.2 Triticum dicoccoides | reverse complement strand
GTAGCGCTCCAACACAAGTCCGTTTCGTCCGTTTTGTGGTACGCCACACCCGTCCCGATCAACAGGACCCCCGTTTCGACCGTAGGAGGTCCGTTTCCTCCGTTTTGCGGTAAGCCACACCCCTCCCGATCAACAGGACCCCCATTTCGACCGTAGGAGGTCCGTTTCCACCGTTTTGCGGTACGCCACACCCCTCCCGATCAACAGGACCCCGTTCCGAACGTAGGAGGTCTGTTTCCTCCGTTGTGCGGTACGCCAGGCCTCGTTTCCATCGCATGTTCCGTCCAAGCCCTCCCGATGAACACGACCACACATTCCATTCCAACCCAGCCGGTTGGCTCCCCATGAACACGACAACGATGATGTTTCTCCGTTCTGACCCAGCCATGTACGTATGCGCGAGTAGGCGTTCGAGACCCTGCCCGTATGTACCTACTTGGCCGTATTTTCTTTCTTGTACCCTCGCCGCTGTACGTACGTGTACATGCTACCTGCACGCCTCTACTACGACACGTGCGCGCCTCTACATCGACCAGTATGTACGTACACGTTCGCAACCAGAATAACAACGCTACGTACGCTTCAACCAGGTGGGTCCCGACTATCAGGCACTTCCTTGTCTGCGAAGATGTAGCTGGTGGGTCCCAGCTGTCAGGGGGTGAATCGTTTTGGGTTTTTTTTTGCCTGGACGCACTTCCTTGCGTGCGATGATGTAGCTGGTGGGTCCTAGCAGTCAGTGGGGAAACGTTTTTTTTTTTGAGAAATACTGGTGGCCCGTCCGGTGGGTCCCTGCTGTCAGGTGGAGGAACAATTATTTTGCACATAATAAGGAGGCACTTCCTTGCAGCCGCCGTGGACCCAGCTGTCAGCCTCTCCACGCACAGTACTCTTCCGATGGAAGTCGGTCATTGACCACATTGACCACGCCGCGCCGAGAGAACCACGGCGGTGGACGACGGCGAGGCCTAGAAAGGGGACGACACGGAGCCGGGGAAGACGCAGCAGTGGATGCCCATGCGAAGAGGAGTACAAGGGTGTGGCTACCGTTGCCGCAGAATAGCAGGGGGTGTGGGTGAGTAGAGGGATGGCCTGGCCAACGGTGGGAGTAGTAGGGGGCGGTGAGGCCTCCGCGGCATCACAGCTGGCCACGGGAGGCAGGAACACGCGACACGACCGGCGCTGCTTTGGGCGGCTGGAGCACGAAGACCAGAGGTTGAAGAAGCACTACGGCCGTTGGATGGACATCGTACGGTCACCGGAGCTAGAGTCGTACATATTGACTAAGTTGACAAAGCCCTCCGTCCCCGTAAACTTAGTAGGCCCACAAGTCAGCCTCCCACCAAGGTGAGTCCCAGCTAGCAGGGGAGTATTCATTTTTTGGGCATAATAAGGAGGCATTTCTGATGGGTCTGAGCTGACAGCGGGGAGAACATTTTTTCGCGAAATACAGAGACCCTTCCAGTGGGTACCAGCTATCAGGTGGAGGAATCATTATTTTGCGTGTAATAAGGAGGCATTTTCCTGTGTGGGCCCCTACTATCAGCCTCTTCCGATGGCTGTTGTTTGTTGACCATGTTGACCTCGCCATGCCGAGAGCACAAACACGGTGGACGAGGGCGGGGCCTAGGAAGAGAACCACCCGAAGCCGGCGAAGCCACCGCAGCGGATGCCCACACTGAGGGGAGAACGAGCGCTGACTGGTCGGCTGCGGGTGAGGCTGACGTCACCGGAAAATAACAGGATGTGTGGGTGGTTAGAGGGATGGCCTGGCAGCAGCACAGCCAGCCACGGGAGGAGGGAGCAGGCAGTCCCGCCGGCGCTGGTTTGGGTGGCTGGAGCAGGAAGATCAGAGATTGAAGAAGCACGACGGCCGTTGGATGGACATCCAACAGTCACTGTTGTGTGTTGACTAAGTTGACAAAGCCTTGCTTACGCGTCAAAAAAAAATTAGGACAGCGTCATCGTCAACCTAGTAGGCCCAGAAGTCAGCCTCCAAATCTGTGGACAACAGCATACAGCCCATTAGCCATTATTTTCAATAATTTACAACCCATTTGCTAATTCTTAAGGATATTTGAAGCCCATATTCTTTTTATTAGCATTACAGACCATATATTCTGGGCACTGCTAAAAAATTCAACGAAATTTTGCATATTTCGGCGGGGTCCCAACTCTTTTAATCATGAAATTTCGAGTCACGTTAAAAATAGTTTTCAAAATATTATATCAAAATAAAATTCAAAAAACAATTGTCCGCAAAAAAAGAATGAAATTTAGAATCTTAACTAGCAAGATGCATGTTCGTTGCACGGAACATGAAGATGCATTTGTATGAGTAGTTTATCTTGTGGGTGGAAAGATGATATTTTAATGTAATTGGCAGTTGGCTATGGTTTTTATAAGAGTAGAGAGTAGAGAAATCCTGAAAAAAATGATATTTTAATGCAATTGCCTGTTGGCTTTGGTTTAAAAATTAACAACCCATTTCTTACAACTTATAGCCCATTTTCTGAGGAAGCCCATTTCTTACCTCGTCCTGAAAGATTTGCAGCCCAGCAGGCCTGAGAAAAGCAAGTAGGCCTCGGTTTTGGTATTCTCCAAAAAAAAGAACTGGGCTAGCCAACTTCAGAAAGAAAAAAATATCAACTGGGCTCATCATGTGCTTAATAAAAGCGTAAGCGTGGGCTAGACGGGCCACAGCCCCCGCACATCATGCAGTTGAGCTCCGCCTCTGAAACTGTAAAACAACTGGGCGAGCTGCTGGGTCCCTGGTGTTATCCGCTCGTTGTGTAATTTTCTCATTTATTGACTACATTGACAACGGCGTGGAACCTAGTTGTCAAACAATTAGGAGGAAGTTTTGTTTTGGCTTGTAATAACGAGGCACCTGCTTGCGAAATGCAATGACCCTGGTGGGTCCCTACTGTCAGCCTCTCCGCGTACAGTCATCTCCTGATTCCTCTTGGTTGTTGACCATGTTGACAACACCAGACGGCGGCGAGCATAGCGAGCTAACCAAGGCGGAGAACGACGGTAAGGCCTCGGACGGGAACGAACAGCAGCCATGGAAGATGCGACAGTGTAGTGGCAGGTGGAGGGGAGTACGAGGGCAACAACATGCAAGTCAAGCATACAAATGGTACAAAAAGGCCAAGGATTAACTGTTCATCAAATTTTTAGACAAAACCCAGATTGAACATGACAGTAACATCTAACCCAACCACTCTTTTTTGCAGTCACAAACAAATGGATCGGTCTGATCCATAAAATCAACATCCTGTGCAAAAAAAATTATTTTAGGATGTCTAAAACTTGTTGTAAATAGAAGCCCAGCACGTTTAGTAGCCCATTTGTCCACCTGAAACTTCTTTTTTTGCTGTTCAACATGTTCATCCGTGAGAAATCTCTTGCTGTAAAAATTAAGCCTCATGGACAATAGTAACCTTGCATTCAGCAGGAAGAATGTGACAAAGCTTCTGTTTGCCTGGTTGGATGCATATCGTCCCATCGTTATTGTACTCAAACGAATGTCATGAGAACTGAGAAAATCCTTGTGCTTATTACGCCAATGATTGGTTATATGTTTTTCTCCATGTGGTTCTGCCTAAGTAGACATGAAGATTGAAAATAGTTAAGGTCTGAAAAAAGAGTATGTCGAAAGAACGACAGCTGAACAGTTAATTCTAGTACAATATATACGGGCTCTCAATGTGGATGAAATCATCACCTCTATCTATAAATTCTCCAGAGATCGAAAGCATCGCAGCAAGCCAATAATTATGTCCAGATCAAAACTATACATTCTGATATATATGATCTTGATAGAATCCAGCAGCATTGATAGGCTATCAATGGACGAACACTTCATTGAGCATATAACATAATATTAGTAACCAAAGTGTACTCCAAGATGATATAAAACTTATGCGCACAAATGAAAAATGCAGCATATGATTACAAATGTGTAGATGATAATATACGGTACCTGAAAAGGTGAGGAGCCAAACACCAACTCCGTGTGATTATTAAACGGGTCATGAATTACACCCAAGGTCTCCAGTTTGGGCGCTGAGACGACAGTTATTTCTGAAGGTGTATAACAATTATCAAGGAGCAACCTTTCAAGTGAAGGGGCATCTTCGATGATGAGCTGTTGTCCTTCAAAACAAATTCCAATGCTTTTAAGGTGAGGAGAATTTATTTGGAGACAACTGATACCGATTTCTATTCCCAAAACAATCAGCAAGCGCTCCAGGGTAGGGCAACTGGAGTGGATAATGCTGTGAAGTGAGGCCTCTGACAGATAAACCACCACAAGCGGAAAAAAATCAGCAGTGGGAGTCAAAGCATTTGTACCAGATCGTCTGGTAGATGGCACCGGGCGAAGGTGGCGGTGAGGAGAGAGGAGGAAAACCGTGAGATGGACAACGGTGGTGTGGGCACGAATTCTTGGTATGTTCGTGGTATGAAACTTTCGTGGTAATGGTAGAACTCAAACTGCTGGAGTTTTCCGAATTCAGGGGATGTCAGCCAAGCGTCCACCTTGCCGGGTATGGACAGTAGGTCTTGTCGGTATTCAGAGGCATTGAACGGGGCCCTGGTGGTGAGAAGAGACGATGGCTCTGATGAGATCAAATTCAGGAAGGACAAATATCTGAAGACAGTCGAGATTGAGGGGCGCGGTGCACCATAGAGGGCGCCACCGAGTTGAGAGGACTTGTGTGCGGCAGCAATCCTTGGTGGGGAGAAACGAGATGATCTCCTCAAGGATGACGTCCGGGAGATCGCTGATGCGGTCCACCGGAGATTCTACCGGTTCCTCAGATCCGGGTG
>NC_041393.1:729088331-729124774 GCF_002162155.2 Triticum dicoccoides | reverse complement strand
CGCTTCTCCCCGCGCTACCGGGTGTGGGATCTACAACCGGCGTCGCCGCTGGCGGGAGCCTCGTCTTCTTGGCGCTGGGGCCAGCCGACTCCATTTTCCTTGTGGGCGTCGCGCCGAGCTCATGAGTTTGAGCAGAGTAGCCAGAGACGAGCCTAGTGGCAGTGCGAGTGGGGAAGAAGGAGGGCTGGGGATTTCTGTAGGAGTGGAAGAAGAGGAGCAGGCGTTTTCTGTACGAGTGAGGAAGAAGGTGAGCGGGGTTTTCCGGTCGAGTGAGGAAGATTGGGGAGCAGGGGGAATTGAGTGGGGAGACGGAAGCGGGAGAGTGAGCTGTTCGTGTTTATATGGCCCGCTGCACTAACTACTCGCTTTTTCCGAAGAACCGCTCTCCTCTTTTGCGTTGCTGCATGACTGGCAATGCATGCAGGATGCAAGTGCCTGCCGGCCACTGCATGCGCCTAGTTTGTTACTAGGCCTATTTAATAGGGTGGTTATGGAGTAAATTAAGGAGATTTATTTTCTATGTGTGCATCCACCAAATTAGAGGATGCGGTACTGGATGCAGACACTCACATTAAACTAACATTCAGAAGAAAAAAAGTTCAGCATGTCTATGCATCTCAATGATTCACCATACTATAACCAATATACAAAAATGTGATAAGGTGTGGAAATAAAGAAAATCGGTCGATGCTTCTCTGAGAGAAGGGCCTCCCTGCGCACGCATTAATTTCCTGGGCATGCTTGTTTCTTCTCAATGTTGCGAGCACTTTGAGCATGTTGGCAACTCCACAGCTAGCTAGCTGCCTCATCTTGCAATTGATGCTGACACATTTGCAGCAAACACATGAGGCAATAGAGATGACTCAACTTGGGTCCATATTGTGCCTAGTTACGAATGTAGGAATACTTGGAGCACCATGAGGTTAGCTGACAGCAGGTAGATGCAGCCATATAAATTTTGTGCGGTGCTACCAAAATTGGGGTTTGTATCCCTTTCCGTTATGAGAATTCTTCTTGAAGTTGGTAGAATGTGACGGCTTGTTCTTTGCATCAAACTTGCCTTTCCCCTAAGATTTGTTCTTGTTGTTTTAGGGCTGGTTGAGCTGGAAGTTCTTCTCGTGTACCATGTGGGCACTAGAAGCTCCCTCGGCGACCCGAGCACGTGTGTCTTTTGCTCTCGCCTTCTCCTCAAAATCAAGAGTGCTAATGACATCCAAAACAGAAAACTCATGTCTCTTGTTTTTCAGAGAAGTAGCAAAATCGTTCCACGAAGGTGGAAGCTTGGCAATGATGGTCCCAGCAACAAATTTGTCCGGCAACACACACTTAAAGTGCTCAAGTTCCTTAGATAGTGATTGTATCTCATGAGTCTGCTGAATTACAGAGCGCTTATTAGTCATCTTGTAGTCACAGAATTGCTCCATGACGTACAACTCGTTGCCAGTGCCCGAGGGCCCAAATGTGGCCTCGAGCGCAGCCCACATGTCTTTGCCGCTGTCAAACAACATATACGAATCCACAATGGAATCGTCAAGAACACTCAGCAGGGCGGCTTTGAAGAGGGTATCCATGTTCTAAAAGCTTCCTGCTATGTAGGATTAAGATCGCCCTCAGAGTTACCCTTAGTGGCGTCATAGCAGTACATGATCTGAAACCAATATACTGCTCTTGTGTGCCACCTTTTATATTGCACCCTCTTAAAAGTAGGCGGCTTCAAAAGCGCAGCAAAACCACTCGGAGTAAATTGCCTGTGATCAGGTTTTTGGATTGGATTGTTGAATATATGAGCAATTTAGTATGAGATTTAATCTGAATCAGCAGTAAATAGATCATGACAACAATTGCAAACATCAAAGTAATGATGCGGACTAAACCAGGAGGAAGTTTCGATTTGGGCCACTGCAGGCGCTAAGCATTTGCGTAATGTAATGCCGCGAGAGTAATTGTTTTCCTTTTCCGCCGCTTGGCGATGTCTGTTCTAAAACCTCTTCTTATTAAATGAAAATGGCAAGTCTTTTGCCTTGTTTCAAAAAAAATAAACCAGGAGGACAGAATCACATACTGTACAGCAGGAGCAGAACCGATGTGGTTGATGTTGTCACTCATGTCGTTGATGAAGAGGTTACCGAGGTCGGGGAAGAAGGCTGTCATTGAGGAAGTCGTCGCTGGCAGCAGCCACATGGGTGTGCTCCCCAAAAACCTGATCGCCCCTCTCCTGTACAGGATCACGAAAGGCAGGGTTCGGACGACTGTTGTCCCTTCTCGCGGTGCACGTCAGAAGGAGGGATGGAGAAGAATTGCGTGGCGGCGCTAAGATCTGGAACGGTGCGAAACCATATGATACAGCGGCGGCTAGGTAGAGCATGTCAGGTCGGAGTATAATAGTAGGCCTTTGGCCCCCAAACCCCACGTCCAAGTCAATAATAGCTCAAAAAAAAGTTAATAATAGCCCCACCAAGGTTTGTCTCAAAACAAAACGGAGTACTTAAGGCGTACGTTAGTCCCTTTAGTATAAATACTATATCACTAATAATGGCCCCACCTTTTGTCTCACAAAGTAGAGTATGTTGGAGTACAACCGGCTACATGTTTACAATCCGCTTCTCTTCTCTCTCCTCTTCTCTCTCCTTCAACTAATCACAAATACTATATTTAAATCCTTTATAGCCTGCTTATGTCATCTAATTATAGTACTTGCTCTAAAAGTTACTATCCACTGTGTAGTCTGAAATGTCGGGCGTGCAGCGGGCGGTGCCCTCGGTCGGCGCGCCACTTCAACGGCGGAAGCAGTGAGAGGTCGCGTCGCCCTGACTTGCCATCAATGTGGAGCGGCGGGCTCAGCTGGCGCCGGGCGGGAAGCGCGCGCCGGAGGGGGGATGGATTTTTGTTGGGCCAAGAAGGTGAGAAGCCAACTTGGGATCGGTCCGGACGGGGAAATATCATGTGCTCCCATACTCTGCATATGACACTAGTCTATGTTACTACTCCCTCCTTTTCGGTTTATAGAGATGTTTAGAGTAACATAGTAATATGTTACAGTACAAGTTACTCCCCACTATGACCAGGCTTGGCCTCTCCTAGTGATTCACCATGTATAGATGCTAAGCCTGCCACGTAGGCATAAAATATGATGCGGCACCAATAAACTAAGCACCTATGCATTGAACACTTGAGTTACTAATCCATTTAATGCACTTAGCACCTCATCTAAAGAGCATTAATAGTATAGCCAGCTACTGGCTATAAGCCTACAGCCCATCTTCATGAAGAGCCCGCTTACCTTCTCTCTCCTCTTCTCTTTCCTCCAACTAAGCAGAAATATACTACTGTTTATTCCTTATAGCACGCTGACTCAACTCTATTGTACTTGTTGTAAGCACATCTAAGCACTTGCTAGCACCCCCTTGACCGTGGACCTTGAGGTTGGTCACAATGGGGGGGGGGGGAACTTAGGAGTAACACACACACTCCAATACGACTTTGCTTATGTGGCACATATTTAATGAAGAGAGAGGTGCTTGTGGTAACTAGCTAAGTTACCGGAACATCACACACTCCAAGAAACAATGAGTCTATAACCTAATAAATACATCGTTTCATGACACTACATAGATGTTCCTACCCACTATGGAGGTAGTAACATAGTCTAGGGAAGTGTGTAAGTTACTAGCTTATGTTCATGCCCATTGTGACCAGCCTGACGGTGTACGTCACCTTGTGTCTCATAACTTTCCTCGTCATCATCTGAGTCCTGGAAGATCTCACCCACATCATCATTAGCATGCAGCCGCCTTGATAGACAACGTGCGCAGAAGGAGTAGAGGCGACTGGGGACGCACCACCACCACATCGTGGGCACTCCGTATGTGCTCTTGTGCGTGCAGCGTGCGTGTATTTCCATCGGTGCTATCTCTAAGGCCGAGGCTGCGTTCGTCTTCGTCTCCGACTAGTAGTTAAGCAACGACGGCAAAGAGGTGCTGCAAGAGATGCGTATGCGCCGTTGCATGCGAGCTTCGCCGTAGCACGACGAACCGGACGTCGCCGCGGATGGCGCACGCCTCCATGCAGCCGAGTGTGTGCGCATGCATGTGTTATTCACGTGCATTCTGCGACCAAGCGTGTGTGCATGCACGTCTTGTGTACGTGCGTTGTGTGCTCCATGCTATCGCGTATGTGCATGAGTTGGATCGGATGGAGTTAGTGCGTTGGCTTGTGTACATATTTTAGAGTGTAGATTCACTCATTTTGTTTCGTATGTAGTCCCTTATTGAAATATGTAAAAAGACTTATATTTGTGAACGGAGGGAGTATAAAACATCTTCAACTTAGCATCCTGATGTACCGTTTCTAGTGCTTAGCAAAAAGTTCATGTTCTTTTAGTTGTTTATAGGTGGGCAGGCGGCAAAAAATAGGGGAAACGCGCAAGGTTCCTTGCAGACGCTCCACCGCGAGGTTCCTTGCTCCTCCTCGGTCGTCGGGAATCTATGCTCTTCAACTCTTTTCTTTTACGTGAGCTTTGTTCATCCTTTTCCCAACACGCGAGACATCTAGCATCAAGGTGCACGTGTCATGCAAGAAAATGGAGATAATCAGATAAGCAGTGCGCAAGTGAGTCGTGTGGGGGGGGGGGAAGCGGGGGCAAACCCTTTTTCGTAAGTTAGTCGTGCACTTCGATGGCGCCTACACAATATTTTTTCTCCTCGATGGCATGTGAATGGCACATGAATATGGACGTACTCAACGGCGGAGCACGGGATGGTAGCAATGACATGGTCAGCCCTTTTTTGGAGAGAGTACGTACTACTAGTAAATAACTTTGATGTGTCCCATCAACTCGCAGAACGACAAGAAGCTTTATTACGCCTTCTCCCTCGCCAACGCGTGCGCGGTGGCTGGCAGCACGAGGAGAAACTTTCGCTTACAAGCGGTGGACGTGCATCAGTTCATTTGGTGTCGGATTGCCAGAAGCACTACTGTAGAACCATCGACTTCCGGAAGAGGCAAAGAGCCAAGCGCAAGGTAACCTACTAACCCTAGGTTAGGCGTAGTGGGAGTAACATAAGTAGAGGTACCTCCTTTTTTTTATTCTAGAAACAACCACACGCGAATATCAAGGTGCTGGTTACGTAGAACAAATTTCCTGCAGTCTGTGCTCAGCCCTCCCCTATCTCTCTTCTCAGCCAGCCAGCGGACGCGCGGAGCCCATCGTCTGTTTGCTCACATGCGGCCCCACATGTCAGTGAAAACACAAGAGGACCCACTGAACCTGCACATCTTTCACCTCGACGTGCTGGTGATGAAATACAAATCCAAGAAAGATCTTCGGTGGCCGCTTTTGGAGTTACTCAAGAGTAGTAAGATTATTTTACAGTTTAACCCAAGATGCACATCTTGTGGCTTCAACTACCACTCTATTTTCTTTCATGACACGACCTGGATGCTGGATGTCCCACGTGTCGGCAAAAGGAGGAAGAACCCGACCAAATCTTCGGTTGTGCTCTCGGATTAGACTAGTTGTGCTAACTTAAAAAATTTATTGTGTACTCCCTCCGTTCCAAAATACTTGACTTCCATTTGTCCAAAAATGGATGTACCTATATACTAAAACATGTCTAGATACATATATATTTTGACAAATAGAAGAAATGTATTGTGCAATGGAAGGAGTAGAATGGATGCAAGTTTTTGTATTGGGAAGAAGAGTACATCCATATATTGATAGAGCGCAATTTAGTAGATGTTCTATCACTTTTAGCTAGCACAGAGGCTATAGATGAGATTAGTGCACTTGTTGGTACTCCTACTTGGTATGCGTGTTGCTGCTTAGACACAGAGAAAAATGGACCAGAGGGAGTACTAGAATAGAGGCTAGACATGAGACTAGATGCGAGGAAGCAACGTCTACTTCTTTACACTCGAAGAAGAAAGAAGCACGCAAGATCGAGCCTCCGCAGATCAACAATGAATGAATTAAGAAGGCACTAATCCAACTTACAGGAGTAGTAAAATGTATTCTTGTGGTTCTTGTTTTCTTTGATCTTGCTTTTCTAGTCAAAATTATCGTTGGAGTTCATGCAAAACGGAGGTCCATTTGGCCTTACAAGTGGGACCGCAGTTAAGGAAACTGACTATCGGCAAACCCCCACCTCGCCTGCCGCGCGATGGCTGCATTAGAGAAACGATGAGGTTGAAGAGATTGCTCTAGCACGGACTCCAAGAAATATGGTGTCAGATGGAAGTCATGCTGGTGGCATGTGCCGTACTCCTGGACGTGAATGCTTGTTCTGGCCCATGACACCGTACTACTCCTACTACTTACTATATAGTACTACTAGTATCGAGGATTCGAAGTGCTGGTTACGTAGTAGAGTACAATATGGATACAGTAAAAACACCCGCACAACGCGCAAAGCATGTGAAGCTAGTACAAATAGTGTACTACTATTGTTGATTGGCCTCATCCGATAACATGTTGCAATGCACGTACAATTATGTATTCGGAAAATATTTTTTTGCCTCGTCGCACCCCTCACTCACAGAAGCGACTCGAAAGCCATTCATAAATTTAGTAAGTTTATCACAGGCATATCATTTTATTACATACAACAGGTCATCAACCCACATCGACAATGAGGATACATTATACATACTAAAGTTTTCACCACACAACAAATAACAAGCAATGAAATGAACTTAAACTCAACCATTCCTCGGCGTTGGAAATGCTTGCTTTGAACCACAAGTGATTCTCTGGGACGGGCCATCCATTGTCGATCTGGAGACCAACGCAGGACTTATCATCTATGCTGAAGTGGCCTACTATATCAGTACCAGGGTAGGGAACCACCCAAATGTCCGAGGTATAGACACAGTTGCTTCTCATAAATTGTAGTAATGTTGTGTCAACAGCAGTTGGATCGCCTTTCACCAACATTGGATAGTTTTGTCCAAGGAAGAGCGAGTTTTCTCCAAGACTATCAATTCTGTACCAGGGAGAAGGAGTTGGCACTAGCACACTAGTATCCATCCTGAATACCATGCAACGGGTGTTGGAATAGGTCCGGAGAGCGCGACCATGGGAGACTACACCTGCTTCTTTAGGAGTAACATCATCAGTGGGATGTATACACACGAGAAGAGGTGATCCATCGGAATTAGTTGCCAGGCGCCAAATAGTATATGGGCGCTGCCTTTCCTCATGCTTGTGATCATCACCATCATCATCTCCCCCTTGGTTATAAAAATCTTCAAGTATAGGTGGTGGAATGTTCGCAGGACCTTGGAAACACAAGAAGAAGGTTAATTAGTAAAGGGAAACTTGCTAACCCGCATGCTTGTGGATGAAACAATTATAATTATGGTGGAAGACAAACGTACCAAAACAACGACTCCATGCAAAAACAGTGCCACGAGTGGTGGCAGCAAACACAATGCCCTCGTATTCAATTGCATCACAGTACTCATTCGTGTACGGATACTGATTTTTGAGCAATATCCATCGAGTCAAACCAGCAAGGACGGCAACAAGCTTGTCGAAGATAGCAACAACTTCATAGTTGTTGTAATTCCAAGAGCGGTTGGGAACTCGAGAAATTGCTATCTTCCGTAGAAGACAGTCACCATGATTGTATTTGAACATGCGTACAATACCGGTGTGCTCAACCTCTGGGCAGTCTGCTGAGATTTTTGGAAGTGGAACCCGGTCACGAGGTACACATTCACAAGTTTCCACTCGCAGTTGGACCCAATGTAAACAACCCAATCTCCATTTGTGCCTTCCCAAGCCTTGCCCTCAAGCGATGGCATCTTAACATCATACGTATCATTATCAAGCGGCATCAACTTGCACAGGGCGAGGCCTCCGTCGTGACGGCGCCAGTCATCAGGGTCACGCCGAAGAAGGTAGGGGAGATCAAACCGCTCCTTGACTGTTGGGTTCCTTGTAATGATGTTATTAGTTGAGTCAAGAATGGGCTTGAACGAACCTGTCATGCTAGCCAAGGTGATGATGTCGCACCGATCAATGAGTTCCTCCACCACGTCATCTTTCATATCGGAGCAAGAATAATGGGGTCGTATCCGTCCTGTTCCCTCCATGGAGAAAATGATCGAACAATGGCAGAAGAAAGGGTGAAGGGCTGAAGGAAAATGGAGGAGGGAGAGGAAGAGCGTGTGACAGCTGTTCCAAATCGAGAGGGAAAGGCGAAGATTTGGTGGGCGGTTGCCAGTTTGCCACGGTTCACGAAGGGGCGCCCCGGCCTACACGTCGGTTCGGAAATACTCCTACTACTCGCCGTCGTCTCACTGATATGTTGGAACGGGACCACATGTCAACGAAACATGGTGTGTAATTTCTCGTGCAAAATGCGATTTAGCCGCGTTGGCCCGAGGTGCCGCATTAGTTGTTTTTTTTTAAGTTTGCCGCATTAGTTATCGACCTTTATTTTTTTTTAACATGCAATCTGAATGGATAGCTCTTGTGGTCATCACACGTGAGCGGATATAGTGATGGTTGATTCACCCGGGCAACTTATTATACCGTGGGAATATGGGAGTACCAGCGGATTCAAGGAACAGAGAAATGATGGTTGCTTCGTCCGATCAACTTACTGTGGCGAAGGTGGGGCTCTATGATTTGACTGCTCACTAGTCATTACTACTGCGGCGCAACGACCGGGGTGAATCTTTCCCAAAAGTTGTATTGTGCACTCAATATTGCTGCATGGCAGGTGGAGCCGGATGAAGGATGTCCAACATGTTAGTAAAACGAAGTTGAATTGTTTCTGGCATTGATATCAATCCTTCAGGATTTGTTTATATGTACGGATAATTTCGATGAAATTGTACTGTGATGCTATGAAGGTTTCAACTCTGGTTCCCGCAGGAGAAAAAATGTTTCAACTTAGGATTAATGTGTCTTGCCTCGAGATTATATCGTTAGAACATTCCATCAAATACAAATGAAACTACCATGCCTAATACATCTCAATGGTTCGCATATCAGCGCCAATATTCACATCACAACTGAAGACAAAGTTGTGAGAAGGTGTACAAGTAAAGAAAAAAATACAATTGATCGATGTTGTTCGTAGGCATGGCTCCATTTCCTTGGCATAGTGTTCATTGCTTGGCAGCTAGTTTCAACCAGCTCTATAGCCAAAAAAGAGGTGTATGAAGGACACCGCAATCCGATCATTTTGTGCAGCTCCACTAAAATCGGGCGGACCATCCCTGTTTGCAAAGATATCCAGTTATTGTGACTACAATAATAGTGGAACTAGATGATGAAACATAACAGACATAAATAGAAGCTGATCACCTCTACGATCTCTCTTTAGGACTAACTTCTTGTTGGAGAAGATTATGCACGGAGTTGGATGAGGAGGATAGCAAAACCAATCTCCCTTTCCGCAGTCCCACAGAAATTTAAAAACGTTGCCCGTGTGACATTTTGGCGGAACTGCACAAAACACTCTTCAGAAAAGTGATTTGTGCAGTTCACCAGAAGGTCGCAATAGCAACAAGGTGAAAATGGATAGCCCTGTTTGCAAAAGGAGGTTGAAAGGAAACGATTACTGCCCAATAACACGAGTTGAAGACACATACGCCGACAAAAAAGAAGCATGTTCCATGTAAAAAGGGAAAGATAGCACATGGTGGTTTATCAAAAATGGTTTGAGCACGAGATTGCAAGATGGAAAGTACGCCGGCCAAGATACGATTTAAGCAAACAACTAAAGAAGATCCACATGCAGCAACGTGGGAAGATGGGCAGTGGAGCAAGGCCGGAGGAAGCTGTACCTGAGGGTCGTCGGGATGTTACTAGGAGGGCGCTGGCGGCCAGGATCTGCCCATACTGGGACAGCGAGCAAGTGGCGAAGGCCCTACCATGCCGGAGCTTGATCAGAGTGAACGGCGGGTACCGCAGATCGGGACGAGCTGCCTCAACACCGTCGAACGG
Organism: Triticum dicoccoides; assembly: GCF_002162155.2. Lineage (NCBI taxonomy): Eukaryota > Viridiplantae > Streptophyta > Magnoliopsida > Poales > Poaceae > Triticum > Triticum dicoccoides. The sequence continues at coordinate 729,114,813 of NC_041393.1, read as the reverse complement.
AGAGACGATGCACATCCTCCCTTTCCGCCGGCGGACGGGATGCGGCCGGATCACTGACCAACGCTGAGAGTGAGAGGCCACGGCGGCCTTGTGTGACGAGACTCACGAGAGACAAACCCATTTTTTTATTTTCCCCACGGCAATCGTTTTATATTCTAGGCGTGGTACCCGAACCTCCTTCGAGTAAACAACCGCTACACGCGTCAAATTATCACGTGGGCTACCTTTTCGTACAGAAACGAACTCCACCGTGTACCCGCGCAGGTGTGGCCGGGAACGAGACGTGAGTACGTACGTCCTGCGTGCACTTCTTCTTTAGGTGCAGGTACGTATGTGGGTGGGTGTGAGAGAGATGGTTCGTGCGAAACAGAGGCAATGTGTTGATGATATCTCAATCAGAAAAATGTAACATATGCAATGTGTGTGAAACGGAGTCATGGACATGAGATATCGATAGAATTGACAACAGGGATGAAGTGTGTGGCTGCGTGATCGATAAAGAGTGCCATCGAATTTGTGTTTGCCCACGTCAAAGATACAGGGCGGCCGGCCTACTGGAATTTGAGAGGGCAGAGGTGCAGTTCTTCTCCGTGGCATGGATACCTACCTACAACGTTCGACTATCAGTGTGTGGGGGAGGGGTAGAGACCGGTCGACTAGTATATGTGTGGGGAAGGAGAGAGACCTAGCTATGTATTGAGGGAGATCGATCAACATCCATGGATATGTATATCAGAGGAATAAGGTTGGGAAAAATACAAAGGTAGAGCGTCGGAGGGTTGGTGGTGGAGTGGCGTCTCACAAATGGTGGGAGAGGCCTACTAGACAAATGGAGGGTATTAGTGCAATATCAATAAGAGAGGGCGGGGGATGTCTGTCTGTCTATGCACGTGCGTGTGAGAGACGGGTCGGGAGGTATTCAAGGATGATGATGGGAGAAGATATGGTTGTGGTAAGCATGTGTAACTACATAGGAATATTAACCGTCATGTGTCCGAGAAAAGGAGTGACATAACTAGCAAGGTAAGTGTATCGGTGCTTGGTGAAAACGAATTATAGTCGACCTGGCTATATGTAGGGAGATCAGTTCACATACACGCATGCATGTGTTAGAAGCAAATAAGGTACGGAGAGGCAGACAGGGGGAGAGGGTGTGGCTAGGAGGTGGTGCGAGAGGCCTACCATGTCGAGCGGGGAGGAGTGTGCAAGCATGTGATTAATGAAAAGAGGGGCGGGAGTGTGCACCTGCGTGGAATCGTATTGGACATATGGGAGCATGGACGGTGAGAAGAGAAGAGGGGAAGTATATATGTGTTTGTTGTAGGCACACTTGGCTAGAGAGGTATATCAACCGGTGTGTGCCAGAAAGAAGGAGCCGGGGGCCTACACACACCGCTGGTGGACGACCTAAAGAGAAATAATGAACGTGCGCGATCGAGCAGACGCTAAGGGTGATGTGAGGGGGGTGGGCGTGTGCATGCACGATAGAAAGTTAGCGCTAGCTAGCTACAAATAGAAGACGATCGTGAAGGTGTAAAAGACGAACAAAGATCATAATTCATTATAAAAAGGTGGATACGAATACTTGAAGAAGATATCATAATGTAGAACATTGATTATAATTTGGGCTAATGTGTGGCTTTTGCAACTCAGGTCTAAATACTTGTCATAATGTAGGGGGCGGGGCACTATACTTTCTGTGATAAACACGGTGTACGTATGGAACATGGTGTAGATTATGAATATATAGTTAGTACATCAAATGTACTATTATTTGGAATCAACATCAAGTGTATTCAAAAAAAATCGAGTTCATGTAGTACACATAGTTCATATCTATCTCTATAGTAATCCTATGGTGTGTTATTAAGGTAATACACGAATGGCGACTAATACGCGCCGGCGCACCGGCCCAACTATTTGGGCCGGTCGAGCGTAGTCCGTCAGATGTGATCCAGGTGGGCCATTGGATTTGGCAGAAAAACGGTTTGTCCCGAGCTTCTCCTTCCTCTGGTCCCGCATCTTGCGCAGCTCCTCGAATGCACGCCGCCGCCTCCGGTCGCAACACTGCGTCGCCTGCCGCCCGCCCTCACCGGCGTCCTGCTCGTCGCCGCCGCCCTGACCGGCGTCGATCACCAGCCGTGCTCGCCGGCCGCTCATGCCTCCGCTCGCCATGGCTGCAGTCTGTAGCTTGAACACGGACGGGTTCCAGCGCGCAGTCACCCTGGTTTTGCAGCATCCTCGGTGTTCCCTTAGCTCCGGCTCGTCGCCATTGTCGACTTGCCCGCCATGTCCACTAAAAATAAATCTAAAGCAACAAAACATGTGGTGCTCGGTTGAAGCAACAAAAATTATCGGTTCCAGCACAATTAAACGATGGTTCCGGACTTCCAGCAAAAGAATTCAGCAGCAAAAAACCATGGCTCGCCAAAGCTCACCCCTCGCCAGTGCTACCTCCCCTCCCCTCGCAAACAACGGTAGCAGCAAATTTTTGTGTTGGTTCCAGCAAAAACAAATATAGTGGTAGCAAAAATGCAAACTGGGCGATGTTCTAACAAAAATCAGAACAACAGTGGTAGCAAAAATTGAAGCTGCTTCCAGCAAACCAAAACGACATTTGTAGTAAAAATGGAAAACTGGGCGTTCTTTCCAGCAAAGCAAAACCGGCAGTTGTAGCAAAAATCGAAGCTGGTTCCAGCAAACCAAAACAGCGGTAGTAGCAAATTGCAAAAATCCATGGTCGTAGCACTTTGCCGCCAGGGTTTTAGCACTCGCCGAGCCCTCGTTGCAGCTGAGGAAGAAAGGCCGTTTCCAGCAAAATGGATTGCTGGTTCCAGCATCATGGGATTCGTGCTCGCACACCGCGCGCTCGTGCTTGCCCCTTGTCGATGCAGGTTGCAACACGCCACACCGGCGTCGCAGCTCCTCTGCGACCGGTTGTAGCACACCATGTCGGTTCACAACGTGGGTGGTCGTAGATTTCAGCTCGTCGGGCGCGCCGTTGCAGCATCTCGCGCACGCGGTTCCAGCTCGTGGCCACCGCCGTTGTAGCACGCGATTCTTATGGCTACAGTTTTTCCCCGCCGCCGTGTTGTTGTCGCACACCAGATCGTAGGGAGAGTTCGGGAGAGGGGTCGCTGTCCACGACGGGAAGCGTGGATGAGCGCTGCTCCTAGAATCGAGGAGCGCGCGATGTATGGCTATGGCTTCATGTGAGATGGGAGTGGTGCTTGACGGTGAGCTTTGCGGCGAAATGGAGGCACTCAACAGGCTAGAGGAGAGAAGATTAGGAATGAAGAGATAAGGCAGACGCGAGTAGCATGTGGCTCGTGAAGCCACGTCTTTGTGCGCGTGGCGTTGGCAGAGAAACACCGAAAGAATAAAAAAAAGAGTCGTGCTTGTTACCTGGGGCGTGGGATGATGCGTGATCGAGCGGTCCAGGCGCGTCCGGCCGAGTGTTCCGCCGGTGCGCCGGGTGGAAATATTTCCCTACACAAATGATGGTTGAAGTTGGCAACAATCATGATTGTAGATTCTTATTGATATAGAGAAACGAATTAAAATTTAGTTCGAATTGCAGCGGTATAGACATTTGGAATGCACTAAAATGTTGGTATGAGTAGGTTACATGCATTATACAGCAAGCGAAAAATTTTAATCAGACATAACATGGATTCATACTCCCTCCTTCCATCTATATAGGGCGTAATGAGATTTTTAAGACTGCCTTTGACTATTGACAAGATTAATAGTACATGACATGCAGAATGTGAAAATTATATCATTGAAAGAACCTTTCACAGACGACGTTAACGGTGTGCTTTGTGTAAGTTGCATGTCATATATCATTGCTCCAATATTTGGTCAAAGTTAGCATCGAAAAACGCATTAGGCCCTATATAGATGGAAGGAGGGAGTAGCTTTGAATAGCATTTGTATAGTAAAATGGGGCAAGACTCTCTCTTTGTGTGGTGTGAATAGTTTTATTTTTTTTGTTTTCTTTTTGGTTGAGGGAAGTGTGAATTGATTTGGTACGTACAGGTACAATATTACTGCACGTTAGGCTTGTCCCTAAAATTCAACCCGCGTCTTGTTATATCCCGAAAATTCAGATATCGTGCTCCCTAAACTGGCGCCTTCACAACCTGCGCCTTGCTATCCCGAAATTACAATGCGCGCGAAGACTCCCTCCAGCTGCCAAATCCCGACACGTGAAATCCCCCTTCTAAACCTGAGCCGAAAGGGCTGCTAGTTCAAATCGGTGGGGGGTACTTTTGTAACACACCCTACATTTTGGACAAGCGCGTCCCTAAGTCATGCTTCACCCCCTCCCATCGCCGCCTTTTCGCCATTCGAAATCCCAGGCCGCCATAACCTCTCCGCTCCAGCCGTGAAACCCCACCCTCCTTCGTCCGCCACATCGCCGCTGCCCAGCCGGAGCCTCTACCCCGACGACATCGTCCACTGCAACAGCTCGACGTCCCTCGTCCACCTTCCCGGATGAGGATCCGTCGTCCATCTCGCCGTCCAGCCGGTTCAGCCGCCCCGTCCTCCACCCTCAAGGAGATGCTCCAACGATCGCCTCGTCTATCGCGGCTGCTCCATCCCCACAGCGCCGCGTTAACCTGCTCCACCGAAACCGCAGAATCCTCACCTACTCCTCGGACAAAGCCGAGGCCTACTCGGCGCCACCAAAGAGGTTGTACACTCATCACATTGCACCTTCTCCTTAACTCGACCTCCCGGCGCCAACGGTGCTCCATTCCGCATCCCCATGGAGCGGCTACCTTGAAGCCGGCGCCGCGGGCGACATCTCCACGGCTCCTCTCCCCTAGTGCGAGGCCCCTTCGGCGGCGGCGGCCATACCATCCGGATCTGTTGCTGCTGCTGCTCCGGCTCTCGCTCGCGCTGCTGCTGCTGCTCCGGCTCTAGCTCGATTGCTCCCTCGCCCAGTTGCTGCTGCTGCTCTCCCCCTCGCTTGTGTTGCTGCTCTGCTCCAATTAAGCCCCACTTCAGTCGACTGAATCAACTTTTGGGTCAGTCGATTTTCAGGGGTTTGGGGGGGAGGCTCGCCGGAGTTAAGGAAGAACTACCCACAGCAGGGACGGGGGCTCGCCTTAGAGGTACCCCACTATCTATCTTAGGGTTCAGGGTGGGGGCGGGGGGCCTAGAGGGCTGGCCGGGGCGGCGGTGGCGAGTTGTTTCGGGGCGGCAACGCGGTGCTGGGGCCGGCGGCGAGGCCGGTGGTGGCTGGAGGCTCAGGGGGGTGCAGGTTGAAGATGAACTGCAGGCCCTCCCTAAACTACATGTCAAGTGCCTCTCTGCTACCATTGCGTTCAGTTTCGACAGTAGCATTCAGATTCCACAGTAAATTTCAGTTTCGACAGTTAAGTTCAGAGTCAACAGTTTTTACCTCATCTGTTGTAGTCAGGTGGTTTTTGGTGATTTTAATTTTACATCCATTTTACATCATCTATTGGAGATGCTATTAGAATCCCACTTCAGATTGACGATGTCGGTCTTGTGCTGCTTCAGCCTTGATGTCTTACGGCTCACCGGAGCTGCTCCAACGACAGAACGATCCATCACAACAAAGCAGTGCCCTGGACACTGTCTACAGATTCCTTAGATCTTCCTCTACACCTCCGACAGCCACCTCTGCCTCAACTGCTTCAGCGACCAACCCAGTGATGCTGAGGTCGACATGGCTACGGCAAAGAGGTTGTACACTTGTTGCATCACTTATTACTATACATTCACGTCGATCCATTAGGGCTATTTTGGTTCAACGAAAAAACATAGCAATAGGTAATTTTCTAATGGCACTCTACTATTCAATTATTCATGCATTTTGTTGAAAGGAATGAAGCAAAACATCCACCTGGACCTACTTCTCAAAATCCTATGCATGAAAACAAGACCAAGTGCATTAGTGCCAGAATAACATTCTAACTGTACATGCTTTCATATGGTTTCTCTTTATTTTGGCCATGTTTTTTCTTTGCATTCCTCTGCTCTTCCAATTCCTGTAAACCAAACACCCAAGTTGACAGAAATCCTTTGTTTACAAATGCTCCGTTTACCATGTGCATTTTCCTGTCCTATTCCGGTGTTTTTCCTATCCCTGCGTTTTAAGAATCATGCAAGCCAAATGAGCCCTTACAGAATTACTTCAGTTACAGGTACGTGTAGAAGGGAACTTTGTGTGGTTTGTCCTGCTCCTGCCGCGACGTCGTCCACCTCACCTGAGCTGCTCCATCGACAGAAGCATCCACCAAACCAGACATCATGACTCCTGACCGTCTTTCGCCGTCTCAGATCTCCTTCCCTGCCGCCGGCACCCACCCCAACGGCATCACCATCATCGACTCAGCAGATGAACCTGAGGAGTACATGGGTCCACAAGAGAGGTCGCACTCTTTTGTTTCTGCTTATGTTATGCATTGCTTAAACTTACCTGCTACTTTATCGTCCTATTCAGCTCTTGGACTCCCAACTCAGGTCCAAATTAATGTTCAAACTTGAGTACTAAATTAGTTGTGGGGCACATATCGAGGCAGCAATGAATAGTATGTATGTCTAATATCTGGTTCACCTAGGGTATGCCTATGTTGTTCATCTTGGGTGGGAAACAAATAGTAAAGCAATCATCATCTGTCTTTTTATTAATTTAAAGCAATCATCAGCCTGCTATCATTATTTTTGGATCCATCCACTGGTTGTTACGATCACTCTAAATTTCTGCATGCTCTCCTTACATAATCTCACCATATTTTCGTATGCATGTCAGATATTGTACACAGTCATGCTGAACATGTAGAGAAAAAGAGAAGATTTTTGCGCGGCAATACAATGTCATGCAGACATTGCTCCGTGGTGGGTTCAATGGCAAACCCTCCCCACCCCTCTCCAGATTGTAATCCAAAGGAAGATATCTGTTCTGAGGCGGATTCAGACGCCGCTGACCACTCCTATTTACCACCCAAGGTGTTTGCTCTACCTTGGCATGATGATGTTAGTCACATCATGCATATGTTGCCTTGCAGTGCCTACTTTTGACAACATATATGTCATCTGCTTAGTTTAGACATGTTCTGTAATGCCACCTGTTTAGTTTCTATATCATATATGGGAATTATGCAGTCTCATGTCTTTTAGCCAGCCATAATATATGTGAAATGTGCAATGCCATCCTGTTTAACCAGGCATCATATATTTGAATGATATCTTGCCCATCCTTTTCTTCATTACATTTCCATTTGTCGACAATGTTTGTACATTAAACTACTCTTCCTGTGAATCAGCCATTTGGGTGGGAGATGGAAAAATCTGGAGTGAAAACAAGGCCTCCGGAGCAGACAGTGCTACCTGTCGAAGCAGATCTCTTGTTGGGTCTCGATAGCTCCTCAGAGATGGATTCAGAGCCAGATGACCAGTCCTATTCGCCTAATGAGGTGTATGCTCTAACTTGGCATGGTTATACTGCTCATATCATGCATACGGTATCTTGCATTGCATAGTTTAGACATCATATACACAATAGTCAACACCATGTTCTTAGTTCAGACATCATATCGAATGCCCTCTGTTTAGCATATAAATCACATATGTGAGTTAAATGATGCGATCCTGATTACTTAGATAACATGTAGGTGAATTATGTCATGCGATCCTGTTTAGTTATTCATCATATCTTTGAATTATGTTATGCTATGCTATCCAGTTTAGATAGACATCATATATGTGAAATTATGTCATGCTATCCGTTTTAGTTAAACTATATAGATGTCTGTATTATGTATTGATGCTTTTATTATGTATTAGTACTTGGCAATAGAAGACTTGGTAGTTTAATCCTGTCCACCTTACTAATGAACTGGTTCACCGAAATGAGTTTCATATACTAGTACATGCTAAACTTATTATGTGCTTGTTTCTTCTTTTAGAATGCTGCAATGGTAAAGGAAGTAATGCAGATAAGGTTCAGGATAGTGACACATCCTTGTTGGTCTCCAACAAAGCTGATAAAACAGCTAAGGAAGACTATCTTGAAGACAGCGAGACAACCCCAAAGTCATGTCTTAGTTTAGTGTTCGAGTTACTGGCCACTACCGCTTGCACAAGCTATTCAAACTCACTAGCTGAATCAGTTTGGTCTGTTGAGTCTCAACTACAACCTGAAAGACATCGATCAGTTGTGTTGCGACAAGAAGGGGAAGGACTGCGGAAGTCCCTGGAGTATTCAGATGCATACTTTCTGGTGCAACAGCAAGCGTTGGAGGATTTTACCGCCAAACAGGACAAAGCTAATCAGCTTGCTAAGATTATTGCCAGCATGGTGGATACCAAGGATAACATTTCTTGAGCTCTTCTGAAGTTGTTTCAGTTATGCTCTTGTTTTGCTGACGCGTTTATTTGCACTGGTGGCCAATTTTGACGGCCAGTGTATGTAATATGCTGCTTTGTTCCCTATATTTGCACTGGTAGCGAACTTCGATGCACAGTGGATGTAATATGTGTAATAGAGGTAATAGGCTAGCCTTAATTGCTTGCTTATTTATTTCCTTATTGTCTTGTTTAGTTGTTTGCTTGTAGTCACTACAGTTCTTTTTCTGTGTTTTTCTAGTGGCCACAACAGCCTATTTTTGGTAACTAGGCCAAAATAATCATGGCAACACATGGACTGATGGGCCTCCTGCAGGCCGTATGATCCATGGGCCTTCGTTTGGCCGTAGGACCATTGGACTTCTATACGGGCCATAGGATCCATCGGCCTTCTTCTATACGGGCCTTAGGGATCAATGGGCCTTCTACGGGCCGTAGGTTCCATGGGCCTTTTACGGGCCGTATGATCCATGGGCCCTCTATGGGCCGTACTATCCATGGACCTCATACGGGCCGTAGGATCCATGGGCCTTCTATGGGGCATATCATCAGTTCGCCAATCATGGGCCATACTATTCGTGGACCATAATGGGCCGTTAATAGGCCATATTTGATAACTCTATGAAAACAGCCCAACGGGTTTTTTGGACATGAAAATGGCCCAACATATTAACGGTCCGCAAACGGGCCGACTGTAACGACGGGCTGAATTTGGCCCACAAGCAAAAAATGACAATAACGGGCCGTATGTAACCGAATGCTGCAAGTGAGCCCAAGAATCAATGGGCCCTGAGAAGGCCGGAAGATAACTTGGGCCGGAAATGGCCCAATGCAATAACGGGCCGTTAATGGGTATAAAGTGATACACTGTTCATTACGGGCCAGTTTCACCATGGGTCGTTAATGGGCCAAGAGTTACAAAGGTCCTCATATGGGCCGAAAGTAGTCATGGGCCACAAATGGGCCGGAAGTTAAAACGGGTTGAATCATATTGGACGGCCCAGATGACGCTACTGGGCCTAATTCGGATAGGGCGTAACGGGCCCTGGGTTAGCGGGCTATAAATGGGGTATATGCGAATAGGCCGTTAACAGGCTTTCCGTGGGTCGGCCCGCCACCTTTTGACCAAGTCAAATGGGCCGGCCTTTTCACCGGAATGGGCCTCTGTTGGGCCGTGCCACATGTCGCCGTATCATAGGCGCCTTCGGTCCAATGAGCAGATGACATCTATCCCAACGGTGAGCCGACACGTGTTTCCTCCAGCCAATGATGATTTTACACGTGGAAAATCCCCATTGGTCGGGGCTGTTAACGGGTTATCGGATCCAAAACCCGACCCGATAGATTAATGGTGTTTCGTTACGGTGGATGGCACGTGTCGGTCACCCTTGACGAAAGCACTTCTGTGACGCGCGATTTATCGTCATGGAAGTGGACACTTCTGTGATGATAATTTTAGTAATGTCATGGAACACTTCCACGACAGCACAGGTATGACTATCTTGATTCAATCATAAATTTGTCATGGATTTACATGCATGACAAAAAACGCGACCTACTATGACAAACACGTATCATCACGGAAGTGTATTTTTTTGTAGTGTATGCAGCGGTGTAACACCTCTTCTCCCCGCTGTAATCTCTACTTAAACATGGTGCTCAACTCCATATATTATTTCCCAATGATCTATGGTTATCCTATGATGTTTGAGTAGATCCGTTTTGTCCTATGGGTTAATCGTGATCTTGGTTGGTATGATTGTATATTTTATTTATGGAGTTGTCTTACAGTGCCCTCCGTCTCGCACAAACGTGAGGGGCCCTCGCTGTACGGTGTTGCAATATGTTCATGGTTTGCTTATGGTGGGTTGCGAGAGTGGCCAAAACTTAAACCCGAGTAGGTGGGCTATGATGTATGGGAGTAAAGAGGACTTGATCCTTAATGCTATGCTTGGGTTTCATCACCTTAATGATCTTTAGTAGTTGCAGATTCCTGCTAGAGTTCCTATCATAAGTGCATATGATCCAAGTAGAGAAAGTATGTTAGCTCATGCCTCTCCCTCATATAAAATTACAAGAATGATTACCGGTACTTGTTATCCATTGCGTAGGGACAAATAACTTTCTTGTTGACAAAAATCCTTTTAATAAACACCTAGCTTTTGTTATCTTGCAAAGTACTTCTAGTTTTATTCTTGCAAAGTAGTTCTATCATCGCTCCTACAAACTAGTTTCATACGTGTTTCCGGTAAATCAAACGTCAAGCATGCGTAGAGTTGTATCAGTGGTCGATAGAACTTTAGGGAATATTTGTTCTGCCTTTAGCTCCTTGTTGGTTTCGACACTCTTATTTATCGAAGAAGGCTACAAACGATCCCCTATACTTGTGGGTTATCAGCGGGATCTACGTGTGAAGCGGAGTACATAGCTGCTTCGGAAGCAGCAAATGAAGGAGTCTGGACGAAGGAGTTCATATCCTATCTAGGTGTAATACCTAGTGCATCAGATCCAATGAAAATATTTTGTCACAATACTGGAGCAATAGCCTTGGCAAAGGAATCCAGATTTCACAAGAGAACCAAACACATCAAGAGACGCTTCAATTACGTCCGTGATCAAGTCAAGGAGGGAGACATAGAGATTTGCAAAATACATATGGATCTAAATGTTGCAGACCCGTTGACTAAGCCTCTCTCACGAGAAAAACAGGATCAGCACCAAGACTCCATGGGTGTTAGAATTATTACTATGCAATCTAGATTATTGACTCTAGTGCAAGTGGGAGAGTGAAGGAAATATGCCCTAGAGGCAAGAATAAAGTTGTTATTTATATTTCCTTATAACATGATAATTGTTTATTATTCATGCTAGAATTCTATTAACCGGAAACTTAGTACATGTGTGAATACATAGACAAACAGAGTGTCCCTAGGATGCCTCTACTTGACTAGCTCGTTAATCAAAGATGGTTATGTTTCCTAGCCATAGACATGTGTTGTCATTTGATGAACGGGGTCACACCATTAGAGAATGATGTGATGGACAAGACCCATCCGTTAGCTTAGCATAATGATCATTTACTTTTATTGCTACTGCTTTCTTCATGACTTATACATGTTCCTCAGACTATGAGATTATGCAACTCCCGAATACCGGAGGAACACCTTGTGTGCTATCAAACGTCACAACGTAACTGGGAGATTATAAAGATGCCCTATAGGTGTCTCCGAAGGTGTTTGTTGAGTTGGCATAGATCGAGATTAGGATTTTTCACTCCATGTATCGGAGAGGTATCTCTGGGCCCTCTCTCGGTAATGCAAAACACTATAAGCCTTGCAAGCAATGTGACTAATGAGTTAGTTGCGGGGTGATGCATTACGGAATGAGTAAAGAGTCTTGCCGGTAACGAGATTGAACTAGGTATGAGGATACAGACGATCGAATCTCGGGCAACTAACGTATCGATGACAAAGGGAACAATGTATGTTGTTATGCGGTTTGGCAGATAAAGATCTTCGTAGAATATGTAGGAGCCAATATGAGCATCCAGGTTCCGCTACTGGTTATTGACCGGAGATGTGTCTCGGTCATGTCTACATAGTTCTCAAACTCGTAGGGTCCGCATGCTTAACGTTCGATGACGATTTGTATTATGAGTTATGTGATTTTATGACCGACGTTTGTTCGGAGTCCCGGATAATATCACGGACATGACGAGGAGTCTCGAAATGGTCGAGGGGTAAAGATTCATATATTGTAAGGTTATATTCGGACACCAGAATGGTTTCGGGAAGTATCGGATAAGTTTCGGAGTACTGAGAGGTTACCGGAACCCCCCCCCCCCCCGGGGGGAAGTATTGGGCCTTAATGGGCTTTAGTGGAAAGCAGAGAAGGGCCACAAGGGGAGGCAGCGTGCCCCCCATGGGCTGGTCCGAATTGCACCAGGAGGGGGCGGCGCCCCCTCTTTCCTTCTCCCCTCTTCCTCCTTCCCTCTCTCCCCCTTGTTGGAATAGGAAACGGGGGGCGAATCCTACTTGGACCGGGAGTCCAAGTAGGACTCCCCCCTTGGGCCGGCCTACTCTCCTCCCCCTTTATATACGTGGGAGGGGGGCACACCAAGTCTTCTCTTAGCTGTGTGCGGTGCCCCCTCCACAGTTAAACACCTCGGTCATATGGTTGTAGTGCTTAGGCAAAGCCCTGCGCCAGTAACTTCATCAACAACGTCGCCATGCCGTCGTGACGACGGAACTCTCCCTTGTCCTCAATTGGATCAAGAGTTTGAGGGACGTCATCAAGCTGAACTTGTGCTGAACACGGAGGTGCCGTACTTTCGGTACTAGGATCGAGCAGATCGTGAAGACGTACGACTACATCAACCGCGTTGATAAACTCTTCTGCTTTCGGTCTACGAGGGTACGTGGACACACCCTCCCCGCTCATTTCTATGCTTCTCCTAGATAGATCTTGCGTGATCGTAGGAATTTTTTTGAAATACTACATTCCCCAACAATAAGGGCATGTACAGAGAAATAATCAATGGATTTTGATACGAGCATTCAATAGGTTAGTCCCAAAAATGATATATAATTACATATAAAACATTCAAGGTTGATACTATAATAGTATGGAACAATCAAAAGTTACTGCCATCTGACTTGGCGGCCCCTTTTCTATTGTCGTACACTATTTTGAGTGAAGTTTAGAACTTTTAATGCAATATATTTCTATGTGATCATATTTTCCCGTTTATGCTATCATAATTCACTCCAATAAGAACATGTACAGAAAAATAATCATTGGATTTTGATATGAGCATCTGAACCTAAAATCTAAAAAATTGATTATATGTCATAAACTCTGTGATGGCAGAATTTATAATGTACTACATTCTGAACACCAACACACAATTTCTCTAATCATTTTTCTAACACGTCAAACATTTTTTGTGACACCGAACATTTTCTATGACACTACAAATCGTCGCAGAATATGCACATGCCTAATGATGGCCAAATAAGTCAAAAAATAGGCCAGAACATCACCAAAGTTCCAAGGGCGCTGCCTTGGGAGGAAAACACGTGGTGGTGGTTGACCATCACAAAAAATAATCTTTGGCGATGTTTCCTGTTTTTGTCACTGAATAGAGCGGATTTCGTAGTGAATTGGTAAAGCACAAGAATAGGAAAATAGTAGGAATTAGATGTCATCTCCTATAGATTCCTACGGTAATCTAAAACATGTGACTTGTACAACATGGTTGTTTGGATGCTGTATAGAAATTTCACAGGAAAATTTTCGAGGTAAAGAACATGTTGTATTGAAATTCTCATCTGAAGTGAAAACAAGAGGATTGAGTTAACGTCTTGAATTCTCTTAAATGTGAAGGATTGGAAGGATTCATGTAAGAATTTTCAAAGCCAATTCAACAATCCAAAGGGTACCATGGGGAACAAATTGTATAGGATTTACTATAAAATTCCCTTGAAAATCCTTTATTCCAGATAGGACCTTAGAGGAAGAAAACGATGGAGTCCTCTTGAAAATGTGGAGAATCTAGTAAGAGCTGATGGATGTCATCCATCCTTACAAGAGCAATATAGTGTTATTGGAAGTCAATCACAAAGCAAATAATACAATGGTCTTATTGGAAGTGACGCCCGCTCATCTAATAACAGATGATTTTCATTTTTCCTGATAAAGAACAAATGATTTTCATTGACAAGACAAATGCATTACCAACTTTTCAAGCGGATGAAGAAGAGGTAAAGAAGAAGTAATATTCCCGTTCGGCTGCAAGAGACAATGGCACTTCATACATAAACTTCATGTGATGCAGATGCAACTCGTGCGTCGTTCCATTAGAGGCATTGTTGTTGGAGGAGCTATGTTGTTACCTAAGATTGCCATCATTTATGGTTGTTGTTGGCATCTTCTTCAATTGTCATGTTGGTCTTGTTTATTGTTTCCTTTTGTATTTATTTTGTTGTGTGCATTTTCAACGTCTTGAGTAGCTCTTGTGTCGTGTTGGTGTAGAGGCTATGTGTAATTGGGTATCTTCTCGATATCAATATATTCCCTTCAGCAAAAGGATGTTATTGCCAACAAATTTGGTGACTGTAGCTCCTATAATTAGTGGATTTAGTGATCTTTCGAGATACCATGTTGATTCACATAATCAAAATTATTCTGACCCTCCATTAGGTGCACCTGCCATAATTAAGTAGTTTTTAATGGCATGGATTTAAGCTAAATCATTCTACCTTACGCACAATAGGCCTAATTTTTTTCAACATGCAACCCAGGTAGTCAAAGCTCCCTTGTCTATTTTCCATATTAGAAGATTTCTATGAGCCATTATCATTATCACATGGCAAGCAAACAGGTTATTACGGTTTTCACAAACTGATCACATGATGTAGCCATGGTTGGCACATTTTTCTATAAAAATATTGGTAGAGTTCGATGTTAATATGGGCAAGGCTAGAAATTTCATTTGTTCCAAAACTAATTATTAATTAGTTAGTGGCATGGAAACTAAATGTTAGAATAAGAAATTGATGCATGTAATTATGAAAACTAGAAAATACCCTGCGCGCTGTTGCGGGAATCGATAGAATATATTTGAAGTGATTTGATTGTATGAAATATGGCTAGTTGAATTAATAATATATGAACAAAATCTATAAGTACACATTATATGTTGCATTTGGTTATCGTGTATTCGAAAAATATTTTTAATATAAGTGGCATAATATAATGGAAAACTTTTTCTAAGCATGTCGAATGGACCTTTGATGAGATGGCATGTTGTGGTGTGGTGGTGTGCATGAGTCAACTTATAAGGAAAATATATTTTTTCATGCATGTTGTGGTGGACCTTTGTTGGTGGGGGAGGGGAGTGTGCATGTTAAGATAATAAACATAGTGCGATGAGGTATTTAGGTAAATTAGAGGATACCCAACGCGATGCTATTGGAATTGGTTGATCAAAAAAATTCATGACATGAGAACCACAACTAAAGAATACATATGACTTATTTATTTGATTATGTATAGTGGTAACAATATTTATTGAATATGCATATAATATAATTCCATGGAAAAAAATTCCCATGCACGATTGAATGTTGTGGTGGGCCTTTTTAAATTGCATGTTGAGGTGAGCATTGTCCAATTCATAATTGTAAGGTGAGGCGGCATGCTTGCTTGTTGAGATAAATAAGTTAGTGGGGATTACTCTCTTACGAACATAGGGTAAAGAATAAGCGAGTGAAGGAAATATGCCCTAGAGGCAAAAATAAAGTTGTTATTTATATTTCCTTATATCATGATAAATGTTTCTTATTCATGCTAGAATTGTATTAACCGTAAACTTGATACATGTGTGAATACATGGACAAATTATTGTGTCCCTAGTATGCCTCTACTAGACTAGCTCGTTAATCAAAGATGGTTAAGTTTCCTAACCATAGACATGTGTTGTCATTTGATGAACGGGATCACATCATTAGGAGAATGATGTGATGGACAAGGCCTGTCTGTTAGCTTAGCATAATGATCATTAAGTATTATTGCTATTGCTTTCTTCATGACTTATACATATTCCTTTGACTATGAGATTATGCAACTCCCGAATACCGGAGGAACACCTTGTGTGCTATCAAACATCACAACGTAACTGGGTGATTATAAAGATGATGTACAGGTGTCTCTGAAGGTGTTTGTTGGGTTGGCATAGATCGAGATTAGGATTTGTCACTCCGAGTATCGGAGAGGTATTTCTGGGCCCTCTCGATAATGCACATCATGATAAACCTTGCAAGTGATGTGACCAATGATTTAGTTGTGGGATGATGCATTAAGGAACAAGTAAAGAGACTTCCGGTAACGAGATTTAACTAGGTATGAAGATACCGACGATCGAATCTCGGGCAAGTAACATACCGGTGACAAAGAGAATGACGTATGTTGTAATTATGGTTTGGCTGATAAAGATCTTCATAGAATATGTAAGAACCAATATGAGCATCCAGGTTCCGTTGTTTGTTATTGACTGGAGATGTGTCTCAGTCATGTCTACATAGTTCTCGAACCTGTAGGGCTCGCACGCTTAATGTTCGATGACGATTTGTACTATGAGTTATGTGTTTTGGTGACCGAAGATTGTTCGGAGTTCTGGATGAGATCACAGACATGACGAGGAGTCTCGAAATGATCAAGAGGTAAAGATTGATATTTTGGACGATAGTATTCGTACACCAGAATGGTTCTGGAGTGTTTCGGGTATTTATCGGAGTACCGGGAGGTTACCGACCCCCCCCCCGGGGGGGGGGAAGTAATGGGCCACATGGGCTATAGGGGAGAGACAGGGCAGCCTAGAAGGGGGTGCCCCCCCATGGGGAGTCCTAATTGGACAAGCGGAGGGGGCGTGGCCCCCCTTTCCTTCTCCCTCTCCCTCTCCTTCCCCCTTTCCCCCTCGATAGAAGGAAGGGTGTGACATCCCAAAATTCTAAATTTTGGAATGTTATTTTAAATAAATAGTTTTTATTGTTTGTTTGATTGTGGTGTGGTTGCTTGTGTGAAATTGAGTGAAATTTGAAAGTTTTTGAAAGTTAAATGAGAGGGAATAAAAGGACTTTCCCAAACTTTCATTTTGCATTTATGATCTCCATGAATTCAAATTCATTTCATCACAAAGCCCTAGAGAGAGGCTGGCATGACTTCTTCCATTTAAATAAATGAAAAGGGTTTCGGAAATATTAGAATTCCATTTGGAGCTATTTCAAATTCACAAACTTTAAGCAACTCAATGATTTTCATGAGAGAAGATAATATGACTTTTTCAAACCATATGAAATATGAGTTGGAAGTTTAAAAGGATCAAATTTAAAGTCCTTTCGAAAATTATTTTCAATTTTGAGTTATTTGGCTTTTATTCAAAATATTTTTCTCCAAAAAATATATGGAAAATAGGGTAAAATCATTCCCTACATTAGAAAATTGGGGAGAAATAAATTTGAAATCATTTTGGTATTTTTAAAATGATTTTTATTGGGTTATTGTAGCAGTAGCACTGTTTGAATTATTTGAATTTTTGTGGATTTTATTTGGCGCTAGAAAAATGTTCATGTTGTAAAAAAATGTTTTCTCAAAATTTCGATATATAGTATGCCTATATATTTTTATTATTATTATTCGTTTATTTTTATTTTTGCTATGAAAAAAATTGTTAAAAGAAATCTTCGGACCGACTGGGCCGAAGCCCAGCCGGCCCAAGCCACCGTCACCGACCTCCCGCAGGAGACCGACTCCCGTAAGTCGCCGTCGTCGTCTGACTCCGAACCGGCCACGCCTCCCGAGGTTCGCCGCCGCCCTCACTATATATACTCCACCCCCCGGAGCCCCTGGACCCCAGTCCGCCGCCGCACAAAACTGCCACTGCCCCAACTAGATTATCCGTCGCCGCCGCTTCCTCGCCTCCCCGCGCCGCAGCCGCCGCCTTCCCGCCACTCCGACGCCGCTGCCGCACTCCCCCGCCCCGCGCCATCACCGCCCGTCGCCGGAGCCGCCACCTGCCGCCCGTTGTCCACTGTCCCATTTCGCTGGCAGTTTTCTTTCGCCGGAGCGTTCGGTAGCGAATGTTCGTTTGGTAGAATTTTTCTTTTTCTGTTTAATTTCGGCCAGGGACCCATCCATGAATATTTTATGTACAAATTAGTCCCTGATCTTCAAAACCTTCTGTACTTTTTGCTCGTTTGGCCAAATCCAACGAAAGCAACGCCCACTTTTTCGTTATGATCCCCTCTATACAGTAAATCAACTTGAATATGTTTTTGAAAGTTTTAAAAAAATCAAACAGATTTGAATTTGAACTTCTTTTGTTCATAACTTGAGTTTTATAACTCTAATTTAATTGATTCTTTTTGCAGATCGAAGCTCTTGACCTAAACTTTCTGTTAAGGCCAAACCCATATAATTTTGGTCTTGTTAGAAATTGTTTTATGCTGCAAGAGTTAATTGGTTGTTTTCAAAGTTCTCCGAGATCTTTTCTGTGATTTCTTTTGCATGGTTGCTTATGTGTGGTTACTATTGCTTGCTTACGATAGATTGACCGGAGTGTGACGTGTAGAACTATCAGGAGTTATGAGCGTGAATCATCTTCATCAACAGTACAAGGCAAGTTCACACTTTGATCATACTTTTCATTACCCAGTTTTTATGCATTAGTTACAATCCTCAAACACAGCATGATTAGGATGTGATTAACTTGTGGGTATTGGGAAGTAGATGATAAGGTAGAACCTATTGCCCTTTTATTATCAAACCCTTGGGAGCTACTTCTACGTTATGCTTATACTGCTATGCTATGCTCGTAGACGTGGATTGGGTTTGAGTGTATCCATGACAGATGTGAGATTGTTAATTTAATGGTTAACTTAAGGTGGCTACTTAAATACACATCTAGGTGGATTGCTTGCGGGCACCTGGAGAATCCAGTGTTGTCCTAGGATATCCTGGAGTACCCGTGTGATCATCCTACGGTTCGCCACCCAGGCTCAAAGGGATCATAAGATTATTCATGCTAGAAACTTCCGTGTGCAGCCACAAGCCATTATGGGCTCTGGCATAGTTGAGTATGTTGTGTGACCTCTTTCAGTGGTAGGCTAGAAGATGTAGGGGAAATTAGGTGTAACTGTCTACCCAGAGTAAAGAGTTAATGCTTCTGAAAGACTGTGTCTCGGTCATCCGTTTCTCAAACACCATGTAGTGCGAGAAATCCAATTGAGGAGATCGAGTATTGTGGGGAAAAGTGTGCAAACCTCTGCAGAGTGTACAAACAAATCATGGTTAGCCGTTTCCTTGGTTATGGACATCTTGAGTCTCTGGTATTTGGATTATCATGTTGTTCTCAACACTTTATTTAACTAATTTGATTGGGTTAATTATTACTATTTTGGGATTGAGCTGGAGGAACCTTCTCAATATTTCAACCAACTTTGTAGTTAAATAAAATATATTCCTTTGCAGTAGGGAAAAATTGCCTTTGTGCAAAAATATAAACTTTGAGGTTTCCACCAGCCAAATATGCATGTAGTGATAGCTATCATTCATCATTATCCTATGGTGTGAATTTTCCAGTACATTCAATGTACTGACCCTTTGTGGCTGCAGCATCTCATGTTGCGGGAAATCTTACGACGAGTAAGTGATACGTTAGGGTTACGATTTCTACACTCAACTTTGTCGTTGGTGTTGATGGGAATCCACAACCTTGTTGTTACTTCCGCTATTTGGATTTAGGTAATAGTATTTACGTTACTTTATACATGTGATTTACCTCCATTATAAATCCCCGAGTACTTTGTGTGTCAGCATACCGATCCAGGGATGACACTTAAGCATAGAGACTTGACCGTCTGAGGTCGGGTGGCTATAAGATGGCATCAGAGCACATGTTGACTGTAGGACGTGACCCCTAGAAACTGGCAAGCCCATAGGAAAGTTTTTCTCAAAACTTTATTTTCAAAAAGATCTCTTACCTGTCTTCTTTTCTGAGCTTTATCAAATATTCCCATAGACTATACACTTTCTCCTTTTGACCACACGAAGATTCGACTAATGAGACCACTCCAACAAGTACAAGATATCAGAAACTAAGACCACATCGGAATGAATAGGATTTTACTGTGCACTATAATAATGGAAACTAGAACGGCTGAAGACTCCGAAGACTAGAATTTGAAGGCTCTAAAAATTTCCATAGTTGTGTGACCTAGGAAGGTTACCTTATGGAATTTGTCAGACTATTGAAGTTGTCAATACCCTAGATCAAGGTGTGTCGGAGAAAGACCGGAACAAGGAGCATTAGAACTCAAATATTTTGTCAAGAAAACCCTAATGGAGGAGATATCAATTATGGAATGATAGCTCATGGTAATGATAAGGGCAAAAACACGGCTATCCATGATGTTATCGACGCTTATACTATTTTCATCGTGCTGAGTTAAGCATGCATCTTTTTGGAAGGATTGGATGACAAAAGGGCTAATGGAGCACCTATCAGCAAAAGATGAAGTTTTAACCTTAGCTGGTGTATCACTAGGATCTGGAGTATTACATCAAGAATTTTAAGATGGACTTGCAGGAAGCCATATTTAACAAGGAAGCATTTCGTGAAGAACTTAGGCCCCAGAAGCTGAAGTAGCCAAGCTGGGGGAGCAAAAGCTCGAGATACCGAAGATTCGTCTGGAACTGAAGGACAGTAGGACCATGGTTCATGCAAAGGATGTTGGAACCTAGAAGTTTGGAACGCAACTCTAGAAATATTAAAGGATGTCATCAGAGACTTTGCGTCAATAGTGATGATCTAGCAAAAGAACTTGAGAAGGATAAGCACCATCGGAAGAAGACATCGGAGACATGAACAAGACTTGAAGATTTTGGCGACCTTGAAGATTTATTGACCTTTAGAAGACCAAACCCCTGTTATATACCTATGTTAGATGCGATGATTGTGAGCTGTCATTTGTTTGTTGTTTTTCCGACAGCCACAAAATAAAATCTGTCTTTTCAAAACTTTTGTTTGTTTTGTGCGCATCCCTCTCTACCTCTCTTATCTCACCCCAAAACCTGTGGACCCAATAGAGGATGAATGGAGATGAACTCACATTTCCGGGACCAATAAGTCAATTGGAGACGGACCAATGGATTCAGAACATGGAGGATCACATGAAGAATGACACTATAGCTAGAAAGGATATGGCCCAACATCACTAGTAGAAAAGGGGGCAAAGGTCTAGGCCGGGTCAGCCCATTAGTCCCGGTTCAGTCCAGAACCAGGACCCATGGTGGCATTGGACCCGGTTCGTGAGCCTCGGGGGCCGGCCGGTCCACGTGGGCCATTGGTCCCGGTTCATCTGGACCTATTGGTCCCGGTTGGTGGGACGAACTGGGAACAATGGGCCTCGCTCCTGGCCCACCACCATTGGTCGCGGTTGGTGGCTTGAACCGAGACCAAAGGCTGCCCTTTAGTCCCGGTTCATGCCACCAACCGGGACCAATGAGGTGCCTATATATACCCCCTCGCGTAAGAGCAGAGCACATTACTCTGTTTTTCCTGGCCGCCGAGGGGGAGAGGGCTTGGTGGTGCTCTAGCTCACCTCCTATGCACACAAGGTGTTCGATGGAATGCCCGAGCCACACTACTTAAGATTTCTCCTCTCCAAGCTCGACCTCCCAGCTCCATTTTCCTCAATATTTGTCTAGGTTTAACGGTCTGTCACGCCCCGTCCCTGTCTTCACCGCCGTCGATCACCCACGCCGATCTCATCGCCGGCACCACCATGGTGAGCCTCTTGTTCTTATCTTCTTTCTGAAAGGAAAAATATTCTTACTTGTATGTTTAGATATATACTTGTATTATTTTCTTACTTTTATTATTGCATCTTATATAGTGCGATGGTTTTGGTATCCGCCCCCGTCGGCCCTTGTCCTGTCTATGATTCTGATGTGGTATATATTATCTTTTCATAACTATTGGTTCATTTATTGTTTATGAAAATAATGCCGACCAACGTGACATAGATTTTATATATCTAGGAGGTTGTTGAACCGGAAATTCCAACCGACCCTATTGTCGAGAGGTTAAATTTAGTTGAAGAAGAAAACAACTTCTTGAAGGAAAAAATAAGAAAAATTGAGGAGGAGAAGATGATATTGGAGTTGCATGTTGTGGATGTCGTCAATGATCACAATATCAAGATGGATGCAATGCCCTTGAAGATTAGAAAGATTAGAAAATATCCCATTCATACCGAGGCTTGGTATCATTATGCCGTTGGATCAGTTGTTACCTTGGTTGCGATTATGATCGCATTTGTTTTCGCATTGAAATGTTTTACATAGTTTCAATGTATGGTTTAATTAATTTAGATGCTCTGCAGAGCTTTATGTTGTTCTGTAATGATTTTCGCTTGAAGATGAGAACTATGTATGTACTTTGGTTTTAATGTGATGATGAACTTCTATTAATTTGGTCACTTAATTATCTATTCATGATGTTCTGTAATGATTTTTGACACACTTAATTATATATAATGCACGCAGATGAACCGGCAATGAATGTATGGTAACAGACACACCTCCGAGTACATTAACGGCGTGCATGATTTTCTCGAAGTGGCTGAGGCAAACAAGCAGAATGGTTTTGTGTGTTGTCCATGCCCTATATGTGGGAATACGAAGTCTTACTCTGACCGGAAAATCCTTCACACCCACCTGCTTTACAAGGGTTTCATGCCACACTATAATGTTTGGACAAGGCACGGAGAAATAGGGGTTATGATGGAAGACGGCGAAGAAGAAGAGTACGATGACAACTATGTGCCCCCTGAATACGGTGATGCTACTGAACATGAAGAGGAACTAGACGATGTGCACGATGATGTTGCAACGGGCAAAGCTGCTGAAGATCAGGAGGAACCAGACGATGTGCCCGATGATGATGATCTCCACCGGGTCATTGTCGATGCAAGGACGCAATGCAAAAGTCAAAAGGAGAAGCTAAAGTTTGATCGCATGTTAGAGGATCACAAAAAAGGGTTGTACCCCAATTGCGAAGATGGCAACACAAAGCTCGGTACCGTACTGGAATTGCTGCAGTGGAAGGCAGAGAATGTTGTGCCTGACAAAGGATTTGAGAAGCTAATGAAAATATTGAAGAAGAAGCTTCCAAAGGATAATGAATTGCCCGACAGTACATACGCAGCAAAGAAGGTCGTATGCCCTCTAGGATTGGAGGTGCAGAAGATACATGCATGCCCTAATGACAGCATCCTCTACCGCGGTGCGTACAAGGATCTGAACGCATGTCCGATATGCGGTGCATTACGGTATAAGATCAGACGAGATGACCCTGGTGATGTTGACGGCGAGCCCCCCGGGAAGAGGGTTCCTGCAAAGGTGATGTGGTATGCTCCTACAATACCACGGTTGAAACACCTGTTTAGAAACGGAGAGCATGCCAAGTTGATGCGATGGCACAGTGAGGACCGTAAGAAAGACGGGAAGTTGAGAGCACCCGCTGACGGGTCGTAGTGGAGAAAAATCGAGAGAAAGTACTGGGATGAGTTTGCAAGTGACCCAAGGAACGTATGGTTTGCTTTAAGCGCGGATGGCATTAATCCTTTCGGGGAGCAGAGCAGCAATCACAGCACCTGGCCCATGACTCTATGTATGTATAACCTTCCTCCTTGGATGTGCATGAAGCGGAAGTTCATTATGATGCCAGTTCTCATCCAAGGCCCTAAGAAACCCGGCAACGACATTGATGTGTACCTAAGGCCATTCGTTGAAGAACTTTTACAGCTGTGGAATGGAAACTGTGTACATACGTGGGATGAGCACAAACAGGAGGAATTTGACCTAAAGGCGTTGCTGTTCGTGACCATCAATGATTGGCCCGCTCTCAGTAACCTTTCAGGACAGACAAACAAGGGATACCACGCATGCATGCACCGTTTACTTGACACCGATAGTATATTCCTGGGAAGCTGCAGGAAGAATGTGTACCTGGGCCATCGTCGATTTCTTCGGACCAACCTTCAATGTCGAAAGAAAGGCAAGCATTTCAAAGGCGAGGCAGATCACCGGAAGAAGCCCGCCATGCGTACTGGTGATCACGTACTTGCTATGGCAATGATTTACACGTAATCTTTGGAAAGGGTCCCGATGCACTAGCTGTTCCGAATGACGCTAAGGGACACGCACCCATGTGGAAGAAGAAATCTATATTTTGGGACCTACCCTATTGGAAAGACCTAGAGGTCCGCTCTTCAATCGACGTGATGCACGTGACGAAGAACCTTTGCGTGAACCTGCGAGGCTTCTTGGCCGTGTATGGAAAGACAAAAGATACACCTGAGGCATGGGAGAACCTGCAACGTTTGCACGAAAAAGACGGCATGCCTCCAAAGCAGTATGAAGGTCCTGCCAGCTACGCTCTTACGAAAGAAGAGAAAGAAATCTTCTTTGAATGCCTGCTCAGTATGAAGGTCCCGACTGGCTTCTCGTCGAATATAAAGGGAATAATAAATATGCCAGAGAACAAGTTCCAGAACCTAAAGTCTCATGACTGCCACGTGATTATGACGCAACTGCTTCCGGTTGCATTGAGGGGGCTTCTACCGGAAAACATCCGATTGGCCATTGTGAAGCTATGTGCATTCCTCAATGCAATCTCTCAGAAGGTGATCGATCCAGAAATCGTACCAAGGCTAAGGAGTGATGTGGCGCAATGTCTTGTCAGTTTCGAGCTGGTGTTCCCACCATCCTTCTTCAATATCATGACGCACGTCCTAGTTCATCTAGTCGACGAGATTGTCATTCTGGGCCCGTATTTCTACATCGTATGTTCCCCTTTGAGAGGTTCATGAGAGTCCTAAAGAAATATGTACGTAACCACGCTAGGCCGGCAGGAAGCATCTCCATGGCCCATCAAACAGAGGATGTCATTGGGTTTTGTGTTGACTTCATTCCTGGCCTTAAGAATATTGGTCTCCCTCAATCGCGGTATGAGGGGAGACTGAGTGGAAAAGGCACGCTTGGAAGGGACTCAATAATATGCAGGGACAGATATTCTTGGTCTCAAGCACACTACACAGTTCTACAGAACTCTACCTTGGTGACCCCGTATGTCGATGAACACAAGAACAATCTGCGCTCCAAACACCTGGAGCAGTGCGACGACTGGATTACATGTGAACACATCAGGACTTTCAGCAGTTGGTTGGAAACACGTCTCAGAGGTGACAACATTGTTTGTGATGAGCTGTATTTGTTGTCCAGGGGACCATCTTCCACTGTTACGATTTGGAAAGGATACAAGATAAATGGGAATACATTTTACACGATTGACCAAGATCAAAAGAGCACCAACCAAAACAGCGATGTTCGCTTTGATGCAACAACCGAGAGAGGAAAGGACACATATTATGGTTACATAGTGGACATATGGGAACTTGACTACGGACATGATTTAAAGTCCCTTTGTTTAAGTGCAAATGGGTCAATCTGTGAGGAGGCGGGGTACAGGTAGACCCACAGTACGGAATGACAATAGTGGATCTGAAAAATCTTGGGTACACTGACGAACCATTTGTCCTAGCCAATGATGTGGCACAGATTATCTATGTGAAGGACATGTCTACCAGACCGAGAAAAAGAAAAGATAAGGAAGCGAATACATCATACGATGAGCCAAAGCGCCACATAGTTCATTCAGGAAAAAGTGACATCGTGGGAGTGGAGGGCAAGATAGACATGTCTGAATATTATGAAAAGTTTCATGAAATTCCTCCCTTCAAAGTCAAGGCTGACCCAAGCATCCTGATAAACGATGAAGATTATCCATGGTTATGGCGCAATAAGCAAATGACACAACCGAAGAAAAAGTGAAGACTTTCTCCCGCAACTATTATGATGATACCATGCCAACTTTGTAACAGACGAGTATGATACCATTGTCCATTTTGTACATGCACATGCTATGTGGGTGAAATTATGATACAATGCCAACTTTCAACTTTTTCAGAGTTCATTTGAAATGCTTTAATGTCTTATGGTCCGTCCCTCGTAATACCATTAATCCCGGTTCGCTCCTTGTCAACTGTGTTCTCACCAAGAACACTCTCAAGAGGGCAGCCACGTGGGCCATTGCTTGAATTTTCTAAATAGGCGCATCTATGTTCATTTTTTTAATAAAGTTAATCACAAACTTGTGATTCACACAAATTTCAAAGAATTCAAATTTTAACTATTCAAATTTGAAAACTAATGGCACTAACAGAAAGTTTATAATTTTGCTAACCTAAAAGCAAAAAGAATTAAAAATAAAGCAAAAAACAAAAGAAAATAAATAATGCAGAAAACAAAACAAAAAACTGGAAACAAAATAAAAATAGCAACAATAAGTATTTTGTTGTAAGTAGAAACAAAATAAAATAAATAAAGCAACAAAGAAAACAAAAAACAAAAAAAGTGTTTCCAAATTTGAAAACTAATGGCACTAACAGAAAGTTCATAATTTTTCAAAAACTAA